>NC_067400.1:510538545-510838545 GCF_016432865.1 Antechinus flavipes | reverse complement strand
TTATTTATGCATTTGCTTTGCAGTGTTATTACTTTTGATTTAGTATTAGATGGTTATTTTGATATCTTTAAGTGTCATTGTGAGTACCTGACTATGTAAGCAGAAATGCATCACTCAAGACTGAACAACTAGAATTGTAAGTAGGAGAAGTGGATTTTCCCTCAACAGAGTTACTTTATGGAACCTAAAAGATTTTGAGGTTGTCTTTCTCTGGAAATTTAAATTTACCACTGCACGATCCCTATATCCCCACATACTTTTTTTTTCTGAGGCAATTGGGATTAAGTGACTTGCCCAGGGTCACACAGCTAGGAAATGTTAAGTGTCTGAGGTCATATTTGAACTCAGGTCCTACTGACTTCAGGGCTGGTGCTTTATCCACCACGCCAGTTAGCTGCCCCTCCCATGTATTGTTAATGGAGAAGTCACTTAGGTCTTTATATCTTTTTCCTTACCTGTAAAATGGAGTAATTAAAACAACTATTTCAGAGTTGTTTTCAAGATCAAATTACATATAGTAGAATTGCATCATACACATATTTACTTTACCAATGCATTTGGCAAGAGAAGGGAGAGAGAGAAGAGCTGAAGATAGAAAGAATAGCAATTTTCAGAGATTCTAACAATTGCACTCAAAGAACACATACACTGGAGCAAATCTGAGATAGGAGAGTGAATAATCATATTTATAAGAGTATTCTTATATTCTATATTCAAGAATATTCACCCTTCCAATCACTAGTTCTTCTGCTAGTTAATTCATATTTTGTTTCTATGCTTTATTTCTCTCCTACAAGTCCTAGTTCTACTTCTTTCCTGATCAGTAGCTTAGTTGAGTTGGTGAAAAATAAAATGCACATTTAATTGTTTCCATAGCAACTATCTCAGTTCCATCTGCTCTCTGACACAGATTGTCTTCTTTTAAAAGGATCCTAACCCCTTTCTGGCTATAACAATTTAAACATATTAGCCTATACTTTGTGGCCAATTTAAGGGATTTTCAGGAATAATTTCCCATATTATTATTATTGTTCAAGGCTACCTGATGATCTTGAAAGATTCTTGTGCTCAATTCACTGTCTATAAGAAAGGTTTAAAAAAGCCTTGTGATGTCACAATTGGGACAGCCTGACCAGGAGCCTGGTCATATAACGTATGTTAGCCTTAGCTACCACTCAGTGAGCTAACACTCACTGGTCAATTGGTTGCACAAAGGCAGAACACACATGGAAAGGCAAAAATTCATGAAACATTGTGAGGGCTAAGAGTTGTCTACTCACTCATTAGCTAATTGGAATTTGATTTTTCATAGGCAGTGAACAGGTGTATCTTTGACTTGTATATCTGTCTGGATAATCACTTCATCTCTTGCCATTTCTTTCTCAGAACTTCCTCTTGTGTCCTTCCCCAGACCTATAAACTTATATCTCTTAGATACCTACCATATTCTAGAACTTAACATTTCATTATAATTTGGTTCTAGATGACCTGAGTTGAAATTCCTACCAAAGATATGCTACTTGTGTGATCTTGGGCAAATTAATCTTTGCTTTCTGGTTTCCTCATCTGTAAAATGAAATCCTTTCCAGCTCCGAATTTATGCTGAATCATGGATAGATGACCTCTGAACCTCTTCTAACACTAAATATGATCATGTGATTGTAAGTTCTAGAATGTATTTAGCCCTGTCTGGCCTCTGGACAAGAACAGAGGTGGATAATCATTAAGTCAAGGCAGTGGCCAGACTCATTGGGGGAGCTGAAACATTTTTTGATCCTGGCACCCATGATTTTGAGGCATGAAGAATGAATCCCTATTCTTTCAGAGACTTAGGTTTCTATAACATCCACTTCTCTTGGAAACCTCATTTAGTTAAAAGCAAGAAAGGAAATTTGTTCCCATGCATGAAGCAATTTCACTAGGGTCTATGGGAATGAAAACATGAAATAGGTTTAGGTTTTCCCACACTCATTCCAACCCAAAAAGACTAAAGAGGAAATGTATCGTTTTTAAAGAGTTTTGTTCAGACCCTTAAATTCTGCTATAAATACAGCTATCCCTTCCACACTGCAGGAGTTAGGAGTACAGTGCCCCAGGCTCTGGAAAATTCACATAAAATTTTTAGCCCTCCTTTTGTACCAGAGAAGAGATCTGAAATTTTTCTGTTTCCTTTATGTGATGTTTATAATATTTTATTATAAAATTTGGGTTGATACTATACAATTATTATACAATTGTATTATACAATATAATACAATAATATTATACAATATTTTGTGCATTTCTGAGTTTCTAAACTTTTTCTGTGTCATCTGTGGCTTCCATAAAACTCCCCCAAAATTTCCATTTAATTTCTTATGCCAACCAATGATATATCAAAACCATGATAGCAAAAGTCATGATGTAAAAGATGTAACTATACCTGGCTAGAGCAGTTTTGTCTTGTTTGTCCAAAGGCGTAAGACTTCTCCTATGTCTGGGCTCCAGATCTCTCTTCCTTATTTTGGATGCCAACTTGTCAGTGTTTTTTCTTCCCAAAATAGCACCCAGAACTGAGCAACATACTCCAGATGGAGCTGAGAAATTTGAGTCCTAAACCAAAGACTAAAAAGCCCAATACCTGAAGTAAATATGACAGTGTAGAATGTCTATTTGAATAAGAAGGCATCACCAAGGTCCTAGAGGATTCTCTCAAAATTTAAATATGCTAAACCTTCCATGACCTCAGATTCTGCCTGATAGATGAAGTCAAATCACAATGTCATTTGGACCTCAGGTTTTTTAGACTACTCTCTGTATGACTAGAAATCCCCATTAAAACATCTTCAGTCAGTGTTCAGTCTTTGTTTCAAAGATTCCAGGGAAATATAGAATATTTCCAGCTCATTCCACTATCCCTCATGCCAGAAATTCCCCCACTCCTCATCTCTATCTCTTAGAATTCATAGTCTACTTCAAAATTTGTTATTTTCTATATGAAGTACTTCCTAATTTTCCCAAACTTTGGGGACAATATTGATCAAGCTGCATAGGTTGAGTAGGCCCAGATGTCTCGTTGAGCTAACATGCTCAACTTTATAAGCTCAAAGATCCATTTGAGTATTGAGCAAGTGGCACAATCTCAGGAATATCTGAGTTTAAATTTCATCCCATATACTTACTAGCTATAGGACCCTCCACAAGTAAATCACTTAACTTCAGTTTCCTCATCTGTAAAATGAGGATTGTTGAAAGAATCAAACGAGGTAATATAGCTCTTTGTAAATTTTAAAGTACTATACAAATTCTAATTTTTATGTCATAATTTTGTCTATATATAATATTTTATATACACATGTATATACATAGTTTCTTCCAATATAATACAAACTCTTTGAAGGCACAGACTATTTTTGCTTCTCTCATTGTATTCCTCGTATCTGGCATATAATAGGCACTTAATCTCCAATGAGTTGATTAATATTATAGTATAGTACTAGACTGGATGTTAGATCTCAGTTAACAGCACTGGTTAACTGTGTGATCTTTCATGACTCATATAATCACTTGGAGTTTCAATTTAATCATCCTTAAAATAATGATAATGGGCTCAATGATCTATATAAGATTCCTCTTAGCTCTAACATCCTATGATTCTAAATGAGAGATTGCATTGCTACTCAGTGTTTTCTTCATGAGCACTTAGGGATTGAGTTTCTAGTTATGAAGAACAAAAGAAAAAAAAAAAGAAGACATGAGACATAAATGAGAAATTAGTTCACTACCTCAACAGAAGTGCAGTTTTACTAAGGGAATTGATATTCTCAGTAATACAGATCCAAAATCCTTTGCAACTTTTATCCATGTTTCTTGTAAACTACAGGAGATCTATTCAATATGCTGGGGAATTTCCTTTAATTCTCTTGATATTATATGGGTGTCAAAACATTTTCTTTTCCTTTCCAGAGATCCTCTTTCTCCCCAATTCTTTCTCAGGCTTATTATAAGTACCCTACACTTCCCTTCATTCATATACTTTAGAAGTTAGGCTTCAAAAACCAACTCTTCACATATTAAACTATGGGATGTTATGCACCAAATTCTGGACTCTAAGCTTTACACCAGTAACCATGATTTCTGAGTGAGCATATTTCATTTGAAGCTGTGGCAAACAGCAGTGAGTAGAGACCTCCAGGTTTAGGTTTCCCACTAAGAATCACTCCCCTCAGAAGAAAGCATATTCAAGGTGAATCTATAGAAATTACTCACACATCTAGAAATACGGTTTTGGAGTAGCTGTACACAGTTTAAAAAGATGCTAAAATGCTTGCGTAAAAGCTCCTGGGAGCTGTCCATGGCGCTGGAGCTTTGACTGCATTACTGTTTTTTGCCACAGAGTGACACTAGAAGCTCACATTAGACTGAAAGAAACTACTCTATTGAATATGAAGATTATTCTTAATTCTGAAAGATATAAATAGATAGATAGCTGGATGGCTAGATATGGACACACGTGTATGTGTGTGTGTATATATATGTGTGTGTGTGTGTGTGTGTGTGTGTGTGTGTGTGTGTGTGTGTAGAGTCAGAGATAAGAGAGAGGAAAAAAAAGCAGAAAGATACAGAGGCAAAGACAAACAGAGAGACAGAACCAGAGACAGAGAGCTAGCTAGACAGAGAGAGGGGGGACAGAAGGAGGAAGAGAAAGAGGGAGGGAGAAAGAAAGGGAAAGAGAGAGACAGATAGAGGCAGAGAGAAAAAGAGTCAAAGAGATACAGAGACAGAAAAAAACAGAGAGACAGAGAGACACAGAGACAGAATCAGAGACAGAGAGATAGAAGCAGAGAAAGACAGAGACAGAGAGACAAATAGAAGTAGAGACAGACAGACAGAGATAGAGACAGAGAAAGGAAGAGAGATAGAAAGATAGAGAGATAGAGAAAAAGATACACACAGAAAGACAGAGACAGAGATAGACAGAAAGAGAGACAGAGCAGAGACACACACAGAGACAGAGACAGAGACAGAAACAGAGACAGAAAGAGGGACAAAGAGACAGAACCAGAGATAGAGACAGAGATAGACAGAGACACAGAGAGAGAGAGAAAAAGAGATAATTGGGGAGATAATGAACAAAGTCCCTTCTAAAGGATGGGACATTCTCCAGAACCTAGAAGAATTGAGTGATAAACCAAGCTGAAAGATAAGTTCTGCGGGGAGCATTTAATATTGTCATGGGGCCATGGTTCACAGACTTCTCTACTGGGCAGTTCTGTCTGTAGGGAGGAAATCCTTAATAACTTTTGGAGAAAAGTCCCACCAGCCTGGGGCACCTAAGATTCTTGCAGGCTCATTTATGTCCTAAACTAAAAACTGTCCAATTCCTTTATCTCTTTAGCCATTTATCTACAGTCCCCCATATAGCTCAATATCTAAGCCCAGAGTTTCGCTGGCTTGGGATAGCTACTTGTGTAAGAACTCATACTCAGTCCCTTTCAATTTCCTTAAGAACAGAAACACTAGGGACAAAAAGATAAGAAAAGGAGGGAGGGGTAATATAAGATAAGGTAGTGGGTAGGGTGGCTTAAAAATAGCCTGTTCTTTCAAAATTATATTTTTTCTTCTAATTTTTTTTTATTTTTTACTTATCATTTTGGAGAGATTCTCTGTTGTGTGTTCTAAGATATTGATTATACTGTTTTTCTTTTTTTATAAACACATTTCCACATTTATCATGTTACACAAGAAAAATCAGATCAAAAAGGAAAAAAATTGAAAAAGGAAAAAAAGCAAGCAAACAACAACAAAAAGGTGAAAATACTATGTTGTGATCTACATTCAGCCCCCATGGTCCTCTTTGTGGATGCAGATGGCGCTCTCCATCACAAGTCTATTGGAATTGACTCAAATCACCTCATGGTTGAAAAGAGCCAAGTTCATCAGAGCTGATCATCACACAATCTTCTTGTTGCCATGTATAATGTTCTCTTGGTTCTGCTCATTTTACTTAGCATTAGTTCATGGAAATTTCTCTAGGCCTTTCTGAAATCATCTGCTAATTGTTTCTTATAAAACAATAATATTCCATTACATTCTATCTCTTCCCAGCAGTGCAGTCAACTCCCAGGAAAACAAGCAATAACAACAACAACCAAAAAAAAAAAAAAAAAAAAAAAAACCAAACCCAAAAGCACTGTCTTTGTTGAGATGATAATCTTCTCTAGATTAAGAGTGAGTAGATTGGGAGATCTAGAACATCAGTGTGAAGGGAGGAAACTAAAAAAGATTGTCTCAGAATTCTTCAGTTGAGTAGGGTTTTCCAACTTTCTCTTCAGTTGTCTGGTTCACTAATGATTTTAATTTCAATATATTAAAACATTGGGATGAGATTAATAAGATGAACTAATAAGTTTAAATGAAATACTAGGCTCAAAAAATAAGATTCACAAGTGTAATAAGATGGAGCTATATGTTTAGGCAACAAATTGCCTGAAAAGGCTCAGATTAGCTTAGTGGACTACAAATTGAATATAAGTCCACAGAGTGCTATGGCAGCCAAAAAAGGAGAAGAATGGATTCCAGAAACATGAAAAAGATTTGCCCACTGTAATTTGCCCTAGTAAGAATCTGATTGGAAGGGCATTTTAGTTCTGTGAACTACACTTTAGGAAGAATAATTATGATCTGGAGAGTGTCTAGAGGAGGGAGACTAAGATGCTGAAGAATTTAAAGTTAATATAATATGGGGATCATTTTGAAAGAAATGGACCCTTGATGAAGCATGCTATTTGCTTCCAGAGAAAGAACTAATATTGTCTGAATACATACTGAAGCATAGTTTTCCACTTCTTTTCTTCTTTTTCCTTCCTTCTTCCTTCCCTTCATCCCTCTTTCCCTCTTCCATCCCTCCTTCCCTTTCTTTTTACCTTTCTTCCTTTAATCCTTCCTTCCCTTCCTTCCCTTTCTCCCTCTCTCCCTCCTTCCTTCCCTTTCTTTTTATTGCCTCTTTCCTTCCTTTCATTCCTTCTTACCCTCTTCTTTTTCTTCCTTCCCTCCCTCTTTCCTTCTTTCCTTTAATCCCTCCTTTCCTTTTTTCTTCCTTCCATCTTTTCTTCTTTTTTCTCCCTCTTCTCACTCTTCTTCTTTACTTTTCTTTTCCCTTCCTTCTTCCCCCCTCCTTCCTCTTTTTTTCCTTCCATCCCTTATTTCCTCTCTTTTTCTTCTCTCGTTTCTTCTTTTCTTCCTTTTTTCCCTCCTTTTTTATTTGTTGTCTTATACAAAATGATTAATATGGAAATGTTATACATGATTGCATATGTATAACCTATATTGCATTGCTTACCATCTTAGTGAGGGAGAGGGAAAGGAGAAAGAGATAATATTTGGAACTCGAAACTTTTTTTAATGTTTTAAAAAGTAGTTTTAACATGTAAATGGGGAAAATAAAATGATTTTTAAAATGAAGGAAACAGAGATGTTTTGCCTGAAGACAAGATGATTTGGGGGGGGGCAATAACCTTTGAAAGGCTTCCAGTATTTGAAGGGTTATTGGGTGCATACATCACAGCATTCTAGGTCTTCAAGAACTGGCTGATAGTAAGGAAAATCTGGGTTCAAATTGCTCTGGCTGATACAAACTGATACAAACTGGCAAGTCATTTACTTGTAACATCCTCAAAGATTTTAAGCTGCAAAGCAAGTATTGATCTGCATTGGGATTTCCCCTATACTAATAAAATCACAGGTCTAATCCAAAAACAAAAACAAAAAACCAAGTCATGTGAAAGAGGGATTACAAGAGTGAAAAGGGAATTGCAAGCAATGGGCAGAAGTTACAAAAAGGGGCACTTGGACATGAAGTAGGGAAATTTCCTAACAATCAGAACTATCCAAAAGTGGAAAGGGGAAATTAAACATCATTACATATCTGCAAGCAAAGATTGAATGATTATTTGTTAAGTAGGTCATAAAAGGCATTTTTTAAAATTGAGATATTGGATTAGATGGTTATTAGGATCCCTTCTAATGCTGAAATTCTGTGATTCCATAAATCTTGAAATCTAATAGTACTGGACCACATTCTCCCCTCTACAAATGTTCTAAATGCCCCAGAGACCAAGGGCTTAGGGTATCCTACCTTTATCAGATAGAGGAGTCCCTATGGGACAGTTCCACCTTCTGGGTTAATTCCATAGCCGCTATGGTGGGGATGGGATGAAGAAGAGATGGTATGGCCCCTGCTGATGTAGTCCCCAAGGTTGGACAATTTCCACTAGGTGGCGATGGTACACTAAAGATGGTTCTCAGAGCCTGGACTGTCCCTGTCCCTGCCTGCCCAGGGCTTTCTAGTCTCAAACTGGAACTCTGAAAATATGAGAATCATCAGGTTCCTTGTTACTTTGCACAGGGTCCTCCTGAGGTCGCCGTTGGACTACTAGAAACAAGGGTCCCAACTAAAATCCTATGTATGTTAAACCTTCCCTAATTCCTCTTAATTCCAGCGCTTTCTTTCTGTTAATTTCTTATTTATCCTGTATAGTTTGCTTTGTATATATGTATTTGCAAGTCATCTTCCCTCCTCATTAGCTTCTTGAGAACAAGGAGCATCTTTTGTCTCTTCTTGTATTAGCACAGTCCTTGGCACATAGTAGGTGCTTAATAAATATTATTACCCAGGACCTTCTGTGTGTTTCGACAGTGCCACTGTAAACCTACAAAATCCTGCTGTGCTTGCAAGCTAGAGTCACTACCTGCACCGCCGGCCCGGATCCAAATGCAAGGGATAGGGGCTGAGGGGGCTTGGTGAAAAGGAGTGTCTTTTTGGGTCTCCTTGGGGTCGGCTGCAAGAACTGAAACACTGCATGGCTCAGGGTTATGAGAGATGGCTGTCCAGGATGGAGATGCAAACAATACTACTACAAACTTCAGTTTGCCTTCAGCCCATTTGCTGGGATGAAATGAGTCTGGGGACACTGGTTGAGCTCAAGGAGAGCATGGGGCAGAATGGAGGGATTTGGAGATGGGAAATACAGGTTAGATACAGGAAAGAACTTCTCTGAAAGGGGAGGAAGCCGCAGGAATGCAAAGCTGATGGAGCCTTGGAAGCTTAGGGCCATTCCCTTCTCTGTAGGGCTCTCAGAACACGAGACAGAGCCTTGCTTGTTTGGGCAAAGGGGGTGGACAAAGTGACCCCTTAAGGTTACAGAGAGCCTTAGGAGAGCCTAGCATTCAACGGATCTTCCAAGCCAGGCTAGTTTGGTTCTGAAGATGGAGGTAGGTGAGCCTTGGAAGCCAGAGGGCAATTTCTGCAGAAAGCAGACCTCAGTGCTTTCTGGGGGATGGAAATGGGGTGCAGCGTTCAGCTAGAAAGTACAGGCTTAGCTATTAATGTAGTCAGTAAATAAATAAAGGAGGGCTTAAGCTTAGTGTACAGCAATCAGTTTAGAACTACAGGATAATTAACACAGCAGGAGGCTGCAGTACTGTGGAGTCAGGTTTAAATGAAGGAGTTCACTTTCACTGAGGCAAACTTGTTCTACCCCCTTGGGATCCAAAAATACCGCCAGGAGAGGAACCCACAAGAGAGAGGAGCAAACTGTGGGGCTGTTCACCCCCGTTGGGGCCCAGGGCCTCAGCCAGGCAGGGAGGGGTGGGCCCAAACAGGAGAAGGCAGAGGTATGAGGAGCCCACCCAGAGACGGGTAGCAGCAAGGTCTGTAAATGGGCACACAAGGACTCCCAGCAATCCTGGCAGCACGTCTGTACCACTGCGTCTCTGGACCTCATATACGGTTTCATTACATGGCATCCCTTTGGAGCAGGTGCATTTGTGTACACATAGCTCACAGATACCCCTGCTTCTCAGGGGGCCAATTTTAGACCATTCTTTCAGGATAGGGGACAGATAATACTTAAGCTTTCAAACACCTCTCCCATACCTATCCCTTTTTTAAAAATTTCACTTTTAGTACTCAATATCATGGCCTGGGGGTGCTAGGGCAGGAGGCAGGAGAAGAAGTCTGTGAAATGGGAGTCAAGTCATTTCATCTCTCCCTCTGTTTTCAGTGGAAATAACAATGTCCGTGGAGTTGCTCTGATGGTCAGCGTATCATGTGTAAATCAGCTTTGAAAATAGCTTTGCATTCTACAAATGAAGAAACTTTACCTTTAGACACATCCGTTATAGCAAACAGGAGAACTTGTGATTTTTATTATTACTACTGAGCCTGAGCAAGAGAATACTGAGTTTGAAAGTAAGCGCTTCTGGCTTTGGAGTCTGGCTCCACCTTCTGTTTTTCTCCTGTCTTACCCCAGTATTAAGGGACTTCAAGGGTCATCATCCCTGTCTCTTCTCTTAACCACCTTCCCCATCTTTCCCTCTCCCTAACAAAATAAACCACCGGGGAAGTGGGACAATCCCTTCCCTTCTTGGGATGATCTCTCAGGTATTGTGAAAAGAAGGTGCTACATGCTCCTTCGGGGATGCAGAATATTATTAGGTTATTTGTTGACCTAATTCGGTATTTCTTAGTCATGAAGTTACAGAGAAGTGTGTGTGAGAGAGAGAGAGAAAGAGAGAGAGGGAGGGAAAAGGGAGGGACTGACGCAGAGATGCAGAGAAAGAGATAGAGAGACAGAGAGGAAGAGAGACATAGACACAGAGAGACAGAGCCACAGAGACAGAGAGACAGAGAGACAGAGAAACAAAGAGACAGACACAGAGAGAGACAAAGAAACAGACCGAGAAGAGAGGGAGAAGAAAAGAGAAAGAGGGGACAAGTGGATACAGAGAGAGAGACAGAGACAGAGAGAGACAGAAAGGGAGGGAGGGGAAACTTGGGGCGGGGGTGGGGTGGGGGGGAAGCTCATGAAAAATCCCTAAAGGTTATGGGAACAGGAGGAAGAGGATTTCCTAACTCATCAGAAGCTGTCTCCCCCAGCCCATCCAGAGGCAGGGGCTGGGCCCTGTCGGGGAGTGTCCAGAAGGGCCCTCCCTGCACTCCCGGCCGAGGGCCAGTGCATGGCTCTGGCCCGGGCCGGGCCGAGCACCGGGCCGGTCCCCTGCTGACCAGGCCCGGCACGGCCTGCCTGTGCGGGGGAGGGGTACAGCTGAGGCTGTCAGCACAGGGGGTGAGGGATTGAGTGAGGCAGGCCACAAAGTGTTCTCAGGCTCGCCAGCCCGGGGCCCCTTTCTCTCCATGAGATCATATCTGGGTCAAAGAGCATGTAAAGCCGGGAGACCCCAGCGGTCACACAAAGCCCATTCAGGCCGGCCCCTATTCACTCCCCTCCGCTCCCCCCGGTCCTGCACGGCCACCTTGGACCCCAGCGCAGCGCCTAAGCCCTGGCTTTGATGTGCTCCAACAGAAAACGGCGATTAAATGTTGTTTTAAAGAGGGAGAGCTCGCTGCCCTCCCATCTGTCAAGAGAAATCTGAGGCAGGAGGGAGGGAGGCTGGGGGAGGGGCAGCGCCGGCCCGCAGGAGTGTGTGACTGTGTGTGTTGGGGGGCGGGGGGGCCCAGAGTGCGAGGAAGCAAGCAAAAAGGGGGTCACGGATTATAGAACTACATTTTTGAGAGAGACATGATTTTTATTTCCCAAAGTGAGAATAAAACAGACAGAAACACTAGGAAACATCCATGGGAAAAGGCACCAACAGAGAAATGTCAGATCCATTCAGAGGGGAAATGCTGAAAAGGAGGGTAGATGGGGAGAGAGCTGTTTACCCCCTTCCTAGGCCTCAGCTTCCCGTCTGTGAAATGGGTTTCTGCCCAAGTCTTCTTGAGGAAACATCTGGAAGATGATTGTTCCACTTGGTTCCTGGATCCGTTCTGGTAGCTCAGAGCAACGTCTTCCGCTTGTATGGCACCCACAAACATTCGCTCCACCCCAGGAGAACAGAGCTGGGGGCTGTCTGAATTTAGATTCCGATCTCGGTAACTAAGGGAGGTCAGAAAACCAGGAGTCTCCCCTGAAGAAGAAAGGGAGGCCTTTTTTCCCCTTAAAAGTAAGTGTTTTCGGGGGATCTGGAACACTTTGGAGTCAGGGTGGGGAAGATAAGGGTAACATGTTAAAACGCTCTTTCCCTGACCCAACCTGGATTTTTAAAATACACTTTACTGATGTTGGTCTAGCGTTTGAGAAGTCCGGCAAAAAAATCTGCATATAAAACTGTTTCTTATTTACAAAGGTCAAATCCTGTCCATGAGCCAGAACAGCAGGCAAATATAATGAAATCTCTGCAATAGATGGAAATCCTAGCGCCCAACATTTGGGGCATGAAAGGATTGGTTCCCCCCAATATTACCAACCTAGGGTAAACTGCTTGTATGGCACCCACAAACATTCGCTCCACCCCAGGAGAACAGAACTGGGGGCTGTCTGAATTTAGATTCAGTTTTGTGCAAAGAGGAGGAACTCTTAACAGGAGAGATGTCCATCTATCTGGTCTGGAGAACCATCCTCCCCTGTTCCCCCCTCCCCCCCCGAGGGGCAGAGTGTGTAATGTGGCTCTCAGGCAGGACCCTGACTTTCTGTGACCCCCTAACAGTGTAAGATGAAAAGTCAGAGTGGAAGAGGGAAGAGGGTACGTGGGATGTTTACAAGCATGGAAAGGGAGGGAGAGCTCAGGAATTAGCTTTGGCCTGAACCACACCCCCCTGGAAAGACAGGAAACCTTATTCATTGATCTTTCTGGAAATCTTTCATTTTGAGTAATGAGGAGGCTAGGCTTAAGGTCCTGTTGCTTGATTTGCCTGACTATGGCTCCTGTCTTCCCAAGAGCTTCCCTCCCCATCCCCCACACCCTCAAATCCTCAGTCACCCCCCAAACAACCACCCCCTCCCCATGTTTATTTTTTATTTTTTGCATTCAGCTCAAAAGTACTAGGACTATTTAATTAAAAAAAAGTTTATTTCCACTAAGTCTACTATTAGGAAAAAAAGAACTTGGAACATCAAGATTGTGAGAGTTTGGAGATAAATTAGTTCAGGTCTCTCTTCCCACCCTCTTTACATCCCAGCTAGGGAGAGAGGCCCTACTAGTTCCTCAGCTACAAACTGCAGAAAAGGACAATTTATTTTTTTTTAAGGCAGAGAATTAGAAAATAAAACAACAAGAAGTGACAACCCAACCAGAGACAACTGAATTAACTTTATTCTTTTTTCTAACTGCAGATTCAAGGTATACAACTGAACATTGCTATTTTTCTTATGAGACTTATAAATAAAAATACAAAAAATGTTCACTACAAAAAAATCTACTGTTAGTAGGATGTAAAAAATATTCTCTTTGCTATAGAAGGCACAAACTTCACTTAGTGACACATGGAGAGAGAAAAAAACCTGCAGCAGTAAATTCATTTTTTTCTTTTTTCTTTTTTTTTTTTCCTCTTGTCAGAAACACTGAAGTTACAAAGAAACGCGTCAATCTACACGGAACGAAGGCAGATGCGGAAAGCTGCAACCGGGACTGCATAACTTTGAGCAAACTGCTTCTGTACTCGGACAGAGAGGACTGGCAAGCATGACTGACTATGGGGGGGGCAGGGGAGGAGGGGAAGGTGAGAAGAGGGGGAAAAAAGAAGGAAGGGGAAGGAAGAGAAAGAAAAAGAGAAAGAGAGGAAAGGAGGGAAGAGGAAAGAGAAAGGGAGGTGGGAGAAAGACAGATTTGTACAAAAAAAAAAAAGGAACCAGTAAAATTGAAGAAACAAAATTGGGCAACCTCCTAAAATTAGGCTAAGAGGAGGTGCTGAGGTAGACATTAACTAGAACATCAATTAATTAAAAACACTATTTTGTAATACAGAGCAATCGGACTGGCACTTGTGCTGTCGCGACATAAGACAAGCCATGAAAACGAAAACGAAAACAACAAAATGAAAACAAAAAAAAAAAAATACATCCAAACCAAAAGGCTTAGTTTTGCTTGGTCCAGCAGGGCAGTGGGCCCTCAGTGCTATAATTTACATATATATTTATATTTATATATATATATATGGATAGGATTCCACAGTGTTTTACCATGGATTCTTAACCTTAAAAAGATCATGCATAACACTATGTGAACAAACACTATGATAGACACCAAGAGGTTGGTACCCTGTCTGCACAGTGGGATGGCCCAGGTGGCCTGGGAGGGAGGCAGTGTCATGCTAGCTGGCCTAGTAGCCATTTTCTTCCCGCCCCCTTCCCCCTCGTCCCACCTTCCAGTTTCTCCTTCTGTCCCCCCTTTCTGGCTCGCTCAAGATTTCTTCACCACCACCATTCACACCAAAGCAGAGTTTGTCCATGTGTGTTGTTGTTGTTGTTTTCCTGAAATATCCAGAGAAGTACCTCCATTCTGCCACTGGGCACCCTGTGCCTGGAAGCTTCAGGGCAGGAGGAGGTGCAGGAGGGAGGAAGGAAAGGAGGAAGAAGTAGGGAAGTGGGGAGACAAAAATGGATCAGGGAAAAGAGACCCCAACGTTCCCAACGGATCTGACACCTTTTTCCTCTGGGGCACAGTTTGGTCTTTTATTATTATCATTTTTTCTAATTTTTTTTTTGTCCCAGATCACTCACATCCTGGTTCCTTTGGGTCTTCCTACATCAGGGCTTCAGAACAGAGTTCCAGTCTTCCCAAGGATGGAGCTCAACAAAGGCCACCTCTCACTCCCCAAACAGGGAACACGCCCATGGTCCTCCTCCCCTCTCCTGGGACATCCCTGCAGCTGGTTGTACCAATCAATGGATTCTAGAAAGGTACCATACACTTGTGAGGAATTGCAGTTTTTTTTTTCTTTTCTTCTAAACATTGAAAAAAAAAACTGTTCAGGCACAAAGATTAAACAAGCCTATGTTACATCCTTGGATTGTACTGAAATCAGGGGGTCCGCAGTGCCCCCTGGTAACCCAACAACTATTTTCCCACCTTTTTAATAATTTTTTTAAACACCACATCCTTGACAACACAAAGCAGCAGGGGTTTGACTTGTTTATATCTCTCTCCATATATATAGATAGATCTATATATACATATATATAGATAGATATATTTTATATATGTCTATCCTATATGTACATAGGATATTAATGCTTCAAATGATTGAGGGAGCAAACAGGAAAGGCAGCACACAAATGTGAGGGGAATGCCACAAGTAATCGAGGAGGACCAAGAGAATCACAATCTGAGGCTAGAGACAACTTTCCGACTTTCCAGCTAGAAGTTTCACTACAAAGCTGTAAGGCAGTAGCCAGCAGGGGCTGGCTGTCAGCAGTACCAAAGCTGAGGGGATTCTGGGGGGTGGAAGACAGTGGGGAGGGGATCGGGACAGACAGAGAGAGGAGGAGACAATGGAGAAGCAAAGAGGGAGAGCAGAGAAAGGAGGAGAGAGGGGAAACACTAAAAATTCTGAGACTCAACTGGAAAAAGAGACAAGTCTCTCTTCACGCTCCCAGCCCCAGATCCTTCCTCCACTCCTAAGAAATTCCCAGGCCCAGGTTCATACGTCCTCCTAACTGTACAAACAGGAGGAAAGTTCAGAATGTTTTCTCATCGCTTAGGCTATATTCCACCCCCACAGCTAACCGGGCCATGGAAAATTCAGATCTTCTCTCTTTTTAGTTAGGGTAACTGGGAAAAAATAGGAGGGGGAAGGAAAAAAAAATTAGGTTCCACCTGTCCTACAAACTCCAGTTGTGAGTGACTGGATCTCCACAGGGAGGGGAGTACAGTACCAGTCCTACACAATCCTGTTTGTGAAACCCCACAGCTCACCCTGACCTCTTTCTGGCTAACCCCCTGAATCCGAGAGCCCCGGGGGCATCAGGGAGGCAGCTGGCTCTGATTTAGTACCATCCAATTCTGTAACACCAGATTACTACAATACTGCATGATTTCAAGACACAACTGCAACACACAAAAGCACCCACATTCAGCGGCACACACACACATTCTTTTTTTTTTTTTTTTTTTTTTTTAATTTTTCCCCATTCACATTGCAAAAGGAAAGGGCAGGGTTCTGTGAGAACTGACAAAGGAATTAACAAATATTATAAAAATATTACACTTTGTAAATATCAGCTCAACCCTCTCAGCTTTTATGAATTGGGAAGGGGTGACCCAGATTTAGATAGGGAGGGTCTAGAGATAATGCAAATGGGGGAGGAGAAGAGGAAAGCTGGCTATTATAATACTATGGAATAGTTTGATTATTTCCCCACAAAGCTGTGTGGTATCCTTGTTTCTGGGACTTGCAGGGCCAGGTGGTCAGTTAGTGCTTCCCTCCTTCCCAGGGAGAGGGGAAGGGCTCAGGTTGAGGAGCCTATAGTGCATAATGAATTTTCTACTATCTGCCTCTCCCCAAAATACCACTCTTTTCACATTATAAACAAAACAACTGTCCTAGTCACATATTTCAAGTTGAACTTTTTTTTTCCTTTCCAAAGAACTAAGTCTTTAAGATAAACAGCAAAACTGCACCCTCCCTTCCCCCACCCCCTGCCCCTGACCACTGGTCTTATCATGTGATTATTGCTCTCCCACCCTCCAAATCCTGTCCCCCAGTTTTAAGGCCTTCAGATTTGGTGGACGAGGTTGAACGGGGTGATAGGAGGCATAAAAGCAGGGGGATGAGGGGGTTACAGCAGCACCCCATCCCTCCAACTTCCCTTTAGTCTTCATGATCCTCCCCATCACATACAGCTTCCTTAAAAATCACTTTTTAAAACATAGATAAAATGCAGCCACAACTTTCCCAGAGAAAGACAATACACACGCGCGCGCGCGCACACACACACACACACACACACACACACACACACAATAATTGCAAATAAAGCCTGAGATGAAACAGCAGCCCATCCCAAAGCAAACACAAATATTGCCAATGTGCTTTCAAAAGTGGGAGAGGGAAGCAGAAAGATGGGATGGGGTAGATGGGAAAAGGAATAGAAAGAATTGGACAAACAAACATAAGAGGTAGCTTTCAGAAAAAAAAATTCCTCCCCCACCAGAAACAAAACAGAAAATAAAACCCCCAATAACAAAATCTTAGTCTCCCACCAGACTGGCCTAGGAAAAAAAATACCAATTTTGGTAATGATAATGCACACCAAGGGCTAGGGCCACAGAGCTATAATAATCTTAATAATCCAGACCTGGAAGCTTGAGTGACTAGAAGTGTGGGAAAGGTGGGCTTTTTATAAGGGAGTTTGGAGCCTGATTTAACTAGATGGACTTTGCAAATGGCCCAGTTTCACTACTGGGCAGCTCTGCCACATCATTCACAAAGGCCAGGCTGGTAAGTGACTATTTTAAGCCCCTGGTGGCTCCTATCTGAGAACTCCCACTCTCCCCTGCACTAAGAGGACTTTACTCTCCCATCCTGAGCACTGTATCCCTTGGCCCCTCCAGGGGCTGGGGGTGGGGTAGGGGCAGGGGATGGGCAGGGGACAAGTAGTAGGTACTCTGGGGATGGAAGATCACAACCTAAGTTTAAAAAAACAATTACAACTTTACACAAGAAGAAGACCACCCCCTCCCTTTAAAAAAAAAACACCCATAACAATAAAAACATCCACACATACATGGGGAGAAAGCTCATGAGGTCACAAAAAACTGAGGTAATTCAAGTACAACGTGCTAAACGCAGAGAGAAAGAAAATGGGGGGGGGGGTGTCATGAAAAGAAGCAAAATGCGACGAGACTAAAAAGCCTCCTCCTCCTCCTCTTCCTTTCCTTGGCAGATTCAGGGATGCAGCAAGTGGGGGAAGCGGGCTGTGGGTTGTATAAAGATGAGTCCTAGGGCTTATGGACCCCAGTGATGTTCTTCCTGGAAGATTTTGAGATCTGATCCTACAGCGGACTGGGGAGCTGTTCCTCTGCCTTCCTGCAGACCCTAAGAGACCATGAGACCCACCCATCATCTTCTTCACACCAGGCTTGGGGGTGCAATGGGGATGTCCTCTAAATATTTCTCCTAAGAAATCAGCCCCTTTGGGGTATAGATTGTAAGCTCCTTAAAGACAGGGATTGTTCTTTTTTTTTTTTTTTAAATCTTTGTTCTACCTAGCACCTAGCACTGTCATGCACATAGTAGGTGCTTAATGAATATTTATTCTTCAACTGAATTGTATGTACCTTCTCCCCAAAAATCTGACTGTGGATTGTGTGTGTGTGTGTGAGTGTGCATTTTCCTTTTTTCAATTTCTAGGGGCAGTCCTGCCCAATTAGGCAAAGGAGAGTTGGATGGAGAGGCTGATGATACGTCTTCACCCCTAGAAGGCTCAGTGTATAAGGGGGCTTCTAGAGACTGAGTACTGGAACCCAGGAAAGGCAGTGTGGGTGGGAAAGCAGGAGACAGGATCCTACCATGGCCTGCTAGATATAGGGAGAGAGAGAAGAAAGCAGCCAACCTGTGT
This sequence comes from Antechinus flavipes, assembly GCF_016432865.1. Lineage (NCBI taxonomy): Eukaryota > Metazoa > Chordata > Mammalia > Dasyuromorphia > Dasyuridae > Antechinus > Antechinus flavipes. The sequence continues at coordinate 510,820,165 of NC_067400.1, read as the reverse complement.
GTGTGAGTGTGAGTGTGTGAGTGTGTGGTTGTGAGTGTGTGTGTGTGTGTGTGTGTGTGTGTGTGGTGTGTGTGTGTGTGTGTGTGTGATGGGGGAGACGGGGCAGGACCTAGCCAGCCAGTGCTGTCATTCCACAGCAGATGACAAACTCCACGGATCCCTCTCCTCCCCGCTCCTCTCTGAGGAGAGCCCGGCCCGAATTAAGGGGAGATCCATAAGCCTGCCCCCGCTTCCCTAAGCCTGGCTCCCTGTCAGAGGAAGAAGGGTCAAGGCGAGAGGGCAGGGAAGAGCAGGAGAACACTACTGAAGCAGAACAAAACAAAGCCCCCTCCCCAAACGAAAAGCATGTCTTCTGTCCGGCACGGCCCGCCCAGGGCCCGTGCAGTCCGCTTCTCTTCTGTGTGTGTGAGTGTGAGTGTGTGCGGCCCCCGTGATCCCGTCTCTCCCTCGAGCCGTCCTCTTCCGCTTCCTGCCCTCCTCCTCCGCCCGCAGCCCCTCACACGTAACACAGGTAGAGGTACGTCTTCTCGATCCTCCAGTCGGGCGGGATCTCCTCGGGTTTGTGGCCCTTCATGTGCTTCTGCATGGACGAGAGGCTGGGGCAGTACTCGGTGCAGATGGTGCACTGATAGGGGGAGGCGCCGTTGTGGGTTCTCAGGTGCTTGATCATGGCCGAGTAGTCCCGGGACCGCTGGTGACAGAGCTTACACTCGAAGGGCTTCTCACCTGCAGGGAGAGAACAAGGGGGTCAGACCTCTGGGAGCTCCCTGTCTCTGCACTCTCCCTTTCCCAGAAGCCTTCGCTTCCCTCTGCAGACTCTAAGACCCACCGCCATCTTCCTCACGCAAGACTTGGAATGGAGATGTCCTCTAAACATTTCCTTTAAAAATCAGCCCAGCGAAGGGAAGGAAAAATCAAGAAACGGACCAAAAAGAAGGCAAGGATCTAAGAATACCTGCTTCCCAGCCCAAAATTCGGTGGACTAGGGGATGATGGGATGGAGAGGATGGGAGGGTCATGGCTATTCAATGAGTTTAGACCCCGGCAGATCCCCCACATTTCTTCTGGAATTATTTGAAGTCAGGGAGATCCAGATACTCAATATATCCAGGAGACATAAAGGATGGGGACCTGCCTAGACAATGTTAAGCCCTAGCCCAGATTCCCCTATTTCTTCCCTCTGCTATAGCCCCCTGGAGCTGAGCTGAGGATCAGAGGGAAACTTGCTTCAATACAGTAATTAACTGGCCAGACGTCTGGATATTGATACTCACTCTGTGCAGAGGACCCACAAATAATGAAGTAATGAACAGCCAAAGTGATCTAACTATCGATCTGCTATTTACAATAGTTACCACCAATGCATTTAATGATCTGCCAGCCCCAGCCACATCCTGAGCAAAGGGCTGTGGGAGCCTTGGGACTCCAACAGCCTTTGGGGTGCTGTGAGCACCAGCAGTGAGGATTTTCTGCCATCCTCTCCAAGTACCAGGAGGCTCTGTCTAGTTAGAGCTGCAGAAGGGAACTGAGCTGTGGACACGACCTCCTTTTCTGGGTCTTTCCACAGACAGACTCCCTTAAGCCAGCAGGACTGTCCAGAGGTCACGGAATCCCACACCCCCTCTTCCCATTCCAGTGACAGATAAAAGGTCTCTCCCGTACAGAAAGAGGAGATGACAAAAGACTTTCAATTTATATTTATCTCCCAAACAAGATTCTAGTAGCCATCATCTACTGATCCTTGGGGTTCTTTTCTTCCTCAGGGAGTTCACTAGCAACCTCACAGTCTCTTTCTCCCTGAATCTCCTATCTTCATATAGTAACATAAACAGGGAATGAGACAGATGAGACATAAGAGAGAGGGAGAGAATGAGACAGGGAGAGGGAGGGAGGGAGGCAGGGAAGGAGAGTGAGAAAGGGAGAGGGAAAGAGGAAGAGAGAAAGAGAGAAAGAGACGGGTGGGGAGAGAGAGAGAGAGGAAAGGAGGGAAAGATGGGCAGATGAGTGACAGAATGACAGATAGATGGTAGACAGATAGGTAGATGAATGGATAGGCAAGACACATGGATAAACACATAGATACATAGATAAATAGATAAGACAAACAGATGGTAGATGGACAGACAGATAAAAAAACAAGATAAATAGATGAAAAAGAAATGGATGGATGGATATAATTTTCCTTCTTTTACTTAATTTCTATGATACTTCTTTATCCCAACTCAGTTGCATATAAAAGTAGTCCTACCCCTGCTCTTGCCAAAACCTATCTTCCACTTCCATATTCATGAATTTTGAAATTCTTTTATCTGATTATAAATTTTTTATCTTTCCATATTTTTTTCTGCTTATATTCTCTAACCCTCCTCTTCATCCTCTAAATGACTTTCAATTTCTCCCCCTCTTAACTTATTTCCAGGGTTATCATCTTATTCCCTTCTCTAAATCACCTGAAGAGCCAGTTCAATTCTATTCTATCTTCTAGTCAAAAGTCCTTTGGCCCTTCATCTCATCACCTAGCTCACCTGACTAAGCACCCAGCCTTAAATTATACTCATCATCTACTGCTTTTTCTCTTATTCACAGGTTGCCAAATGGAGCTGGAGAAAATTGGGAGACTCTACTGACTGGTTCATTCCAAATTTGTTACATCATCTCAGATGGGTCTTCCCTTTTACCTCCCGAATCCATTCACTCTCCCATTCTCTGTCCTCAGTGGTCAGAGGAAGTACTCAATGCAAGGGTAACTGGGAAGAGCACAAGTACACTTTATATTATTAGAGCAGAGTAAAATTAATCCTCCAAAGGAAAATCACTCAAATCCTCATGTAGTGGAGAGAAAAAGAGCTAAAGCACATCTGCAACCTGAGGTACTTCTCTTCAGTGGCTTTCCAGATCTCTTAATCGCTCCTCAACCCCCCTGTAAATGCTTTTCCCACCCTCTCAGCTAAAAAAAAGCCTAAGCTATTGGCTGAGTCTCCCTTTTCTACCCTCCTACTCATCACACATCACTCTGACACGATTTCCTCCTCCATCTCTCTTACAGAAGAAGATGGCCCTTCTCCTTCTACATGACCCCCTGCACCCTGTCTTCTCTGGCACTCTCTATTCTTCCCGCTGTCACTAATCCTCAATCTCCCATCTACTGGCTGCCTCCTTGCTGCCTACAATCACACCCGTGTCTCCCTCATCATCATACAATCCTCATGTTTCTTCCAGCCCCACTGTCGCTATATCTCTCTTTTATAAACTTGTTGAGAAGTTCATTTCCTCAAGGGGTCTCTAGTTCATTTCTTGCTAATTTCTACAATCTGGCTTCATCATTCAACCGAAACTCCTCTCTCCAAAGTTACCAATAAGCTCTTATAACTGCTAAATCTGGTGGCCTTTTCTCACCTCCTCCTTCTGAATCCCTTGGTGGCTTCTGACACTGTTCTTCTCCCTCCTCCTCCTCGATACTCTTCTCTCCAGATTTCTATAGCACTGTCTTCTCCTGGCTACCTTCCACCTACCCAGTTGCTCATTATCTGTCTCTTTGACTAGATCTTTATTCATATTGTCCATGGTCCTGCACCCTGTTGTCTTCCAGCTCCTACTGATTCAATGACCATCTCTTAATTCAATTTATCTAGTGCTAATCTCTCTCCTGAATCTCAATCTTGCATTTCCAACTCAAATTCAACATATCTGAACTAAACTTTCCCTTCTTCTCATCCTCTCTATTACTACTACAATAATCCAAGGTTTCAAGCAATCATCAACCCTTCACTTTGTCTCACACACCCCACATCCAAATCAATTATCTTTTTTCCTACATCTCTTACATATCCCTTCTCTCCTCTGATATTGTCACCAGCTTGGAGCAGAACCTTCATCATCTCACCCCTAGACTTGTAGGTTAGCTTATCCTATCCTATCATCCACTCAACTATCAAAATATCTTCCTCTACAAAAATCTGACCATCTCCTTCATCTTCATTCAATAAGGTCCAGTGGCTCCCTGACACCTTGTGGATTAAATATAAAATCCTGGATTTGTCTTTTAAAAAGCCTTTTATAATCTGGCCCCTTTATATTTTCCCATTTTCTGGGCATCTCACTCCCTTCCCCAATCTCTGGGACACAGGTATCTCAGACATTTTCTTTATACAGGACATTCCATCTTTCAAGATCCTACCTTCTTCAAAAAGCTTTTCCCAGGCCTCCTCAATCTTAGTGAGATTACCTTCAATTTACCCTGAATATTGTTTGTATATAGCTGCCTGAGTTTTGTCTTCCTCATTAGAACGGACTGTTTCAGTCTATAATTTCAATAACAAGACCCTCTGTCTAGTCTAAAACTACTGAGTATCTACTTCCTGCCATTCATTACCACCCAAACGGGGGCTCCAGTCCTTTTCATCTCTCCCCAGCCTTCCTATCTCCCCCTCATCTAGAGGACCCTGAGTACCTGTATGGACCCTGTAATGGGTCTCCAGCTGGTGCTTGAGGCTGAACTTCTTTCCACAGCCATTGCACTCATAGGGCTTTTCTCCTGTGTGGATACGCTTATGGCTCTTGAGCGTGCTCTCGTCCCGGAAACAGCTGCCACAGAATTCGCATTCATATGGGTGGTCACCTGTAGGGTACAAAGGATTGTGGTCCAGTCATTTCAGTGGTGTCCAACTTTTGGTGACCCCATTTGGGGTTTCCCTGGTAAAGATCCTGGAGTGGTCGGCCATTTCTTTTTCTGGCTCATTTTAGAGAGAAACTGAGGCAAACAGGGTGAAGGATTTGGCCCAGCTAATGAGTATCTGAGGTCAAGTTTGAGCTTCAGGCCCTGTGCTCTATCCACTGCATTACCCACTCTATCTATCTAGATGCCCTACGGTAACAAAACCAATTCCTCGTCCTGATTCTTTTAGGACAGTAGGAAGGAGAGCAGAAGGAAGAAGTTAGTTTATAATCTCCACTGTCCTAGAGTTCTTATGGTACCACTTACTCTCTGAGTACCTGACTGTAGAGTAGACCCTTTCCCCAAAATTGCTAGAAGGCTACATGAAGGAGAAAAGCAAGATTAGTTCAAAAGGTGACCAGAAAATGGCCTTTAGAGTAAGGGGCCAACGATAACTGATGATGACGATATGTTTATACCCTATTACCCATATGATAAAATATTATAGTAATATTTCCACAGCACTTTAACATTTATAAAGCACTTCTCTAGAGACAGTGTATTAACCCCCATTTTTACAAATTCAGAAACTGAGGTTTGTGGAGATTAAGTGACTTGCCCATATTGATAAATCAGGAGTTGAGATTTTAATCCAGATCTTGTGACTCCATGTCACACCTCTCCTTATGCCCTTTGTCGCTTTGCTTAGGTGACTCAATGATTATTTGTTGAGCCCATACTCTGCCTCAGATTTCCTGGCTGAATGACCATAGGCACAAGCCTTAATTTCTTCATCTGTAAAATAGCAATTAATAAGAGCATCTCCCTTATGTGAGGATCAAGTGAGATAAAATTCAAAGCTAGCTAGTTATCTCATTTACCTACTCTCCCAAGCCAACAACCAAGCTTGGGTTATGAGTTTAGATTTAAGATTTCCACAATTGCGCTCAAGCTCATGAGAAACCTCCTCAGTCCATGAGCAAGAATTCAAATATCATAGCTTGGAACTGAAAGTTCTCCAAAATCTGTTTGCGACTTAGTTTTCCAGACTTAATACAAATCATTTTTTACACATGGTCTACATTTTGCCCTCCTAAGCTATTGCCCAAACTCAACATTCCACTCTTTGTTTCCATGCTATTTGTCCTTGCTCACCTCCACCTCTTAGAATCCTTACCTTCTTTCTAGTTATATCTAAGGTGCTGCCTCCAATAGCAGCCCAGGACTGCCCCAGTTAATATTTTCTTGCTCTTCAAATTATCTGTATACAATAAAATCCCTCAGAAAAATGGAAGATCTGGAGGGCGGGGGTTATTTCATTTTTGTTTTTGAACTCCCCTAGGGCCTTTGTAAGTAACAGGTGCTCAAAAAACCCTTGTCCAATTATAGCCTTCCCTACCAATCCCATCAGCACCTTTCTCATGCCCGGGGCCCTTGGCTGTATTTAGTACCCTATAGGTGAAAAGAGAAGGGGTAGGGTCCAACGAACTTGGGATTTCATCCCAGCAGTGGGACCCTCTCAAGATGAAAGGTGAGAATTCCAGCTACTTACTTATTACGGAAGTGAAGGAGCGGACAATAAAGATAGATTGATCACCCCAGACTTTGTTCATGAATATTTAAATATCGCTGATTCGTCTTGTCACTGTAATTACAATTTCTCTGGGCTGCATCTCCAACAACCACAGTTTATGGTAAAGAATGGCCCTCTGTATTTCACTTGTCCCTCTGCAGATGTGCGGGGCTGCCAACCGTGTAATGTCCTCTGCATTTCATACATTTTCTTCAGCTGCTGAAGGTTTAAGTCATCCACAATGACCTACGTTTTTTCATTATTCCCATGTCAAACTGCACTCGTGCTTGGGCATAAATTGTCCTTCTCGTTATAGACTCACATGCTTATGCCTTCACTTCCTCTTTAAAATGATATTTTACTCTCATTCTCTCTCCAATGTTCGCCCCCACCACCTCGGGCTCTAACCAAACCTCCCCCTCCCAAATTAGGGCTCCCACGTCCACATAAATCCTCATCCCTCTGATGACTCCAAAGGGTTTTTAAAGCTCTGTGGGGAGCGGATGCTGAAGCTTGCGCGTTCACAGGCTGGCTCTGGTTTGTGGGAGATGTCACGCAAACAGTGCTGAAGACTTAGGAAAGGGAGAGAGTACTCTACCCATGAGTAGTAAAGGGAGCACATTCCCTTTGTCCTCTTTAACCCTGGCCAGGTAGCCATTGATGGGAAGGTCCTGGGAAGTAAATGACACCCGAGTGAATCCTTCACACAGAGATTTGAGAACTGACTTAGACCTAGACAGGGGCTTCTTAACCATTTTGTACGTCATGGATTCCACCTCTTTGATAATCTGGTGGAATCTATGGAGAGATCCATTCTCAATCTTTTTTTTTTAAATAAAAGAATTTAAAAAATTTTTATTTTAAATAAAAATAAAATGCTAAATTTCAGCTGGAGATTAGTGAAAGGAATGATATTAATTCCCCCCCAAGACTTCTTAAATCAGTCTATGGGATCCAAGTAAAGAACCCTTGATATAGACAATGAAACCCCCACCCCCTTCAACTTCTGCCCTTGCAAGGGTTTTTTGGTAACAAGAACCCTTGACTTATTTAAATTTAAAGAGAATTTAGGCCAGTTCAGCCTTTGGCACTAACCAGCTGGATGTGTATGTATACGTACATGTCTAAAGGCAATGTATGACAGCGTGCACCCATATGACACTGCCCCTCTGTCTCTGCCCGTGAGGCTGTATGTATGCTGCTGTCTCAAATCTAACTCAAATATTCCATGATTCTGCAACCATTATAGCTTTAATCAAGGATTTGGTATCCTCATTAAGATATAAATAAATAAATTAAATAAGGACCATGAAGAATCCCAATCAGGCCAGTAATTAAAAGTCATCGGGGGCCTCTCAGCAAAGACCTGCTAACGTATATTTTTTCCTCTGGAGGCAATGATAGTTTGAAAAGAAGTGGGGGGGGGTTTAAAACTGAGTTGTGCATCTGTTTGGATTTTAGTGAATTTAATTTTGAATTAAGTCATGTTTTAAATGACTTTAAATATGGAATCTCAGTTTAGAGAAAGAAAAAGATGGGCATAGAGAGAGAAAGCCCAGGCAAAAAAGGATGGGGAAGAGAGAGAGGGATGTGCAAGAGAGTGGAGATTTCAAGGCACCAAGAGCACCTGGCCTGAAATCCTCTTCCTGAGTGTTAATCATGTCCGAGTCTCCATAATGTACACAAAACTGGCTGCAGAACTAAAAATCCAATTTGTGGTATGTTGATTAACTCCGTAGCCTTCTTAATGAGCTTGACATTAAGTGCAGGACAAACGAGACTAATTAGAGCCCCCTCTGGCCCGCGCAGTGCACCTGTGACCCCCTGCTCTCAGATCTCGTTACCTGATGGTCTCCCTAGCAGGGTCAGTCCCCGTGCCCGTCCTCCCTGCCCCCACCCCTCCATTTCCCTGGCCCTTCCCTCCCACCCCCTCCTTGTGCACAGCTGAGAGTTTATTATATGATGAGCCGTGTGAATCAGGGATCCATCAATGCCAAGAGCTCGGCTGGACTAACCTACCAAACACAGCTGCGGACGCTAAACACACAGCCCCAGCAGCAAATGGGCCGGGAACAACAGAATATTAATGAGGCATTGTGAGTGCGAGTGTGTCCCTGCGAATCCGCGCCCATACAAATGGGGCCCTGATTGTGTACTTGTTTACCTGCGCGTGCTTTTTTTTTGGGGGGGGGCACCCGCGGACGGCCTTTTTAAAGGCAGAGAGACATCCAGACTTTTTTGAGACCCTTAATCTAGGAAAGTTCCTCAGATTAGACAAGATGAAGGCTCTTCCTTTCCCAAACCTTTGTCTGGCAGCAGCCTAGGGGCCTCAACCGAGTCTGCCCAAGCTGAAGAATGACAAATGTAAAAGCTGAAACTCAGAAATCCAAAGCTTCTGCCCGCTCTGGGGCGGGAGGGAAGGGGTGGGATGACCTGTCCTCTTGCACCTAGGACTGTGTCTGAGCCCGGTAGCTGGAAGCCCTTTTGTCCAACATCTGGGCCCAGAAGGGAGAGCGGGCCGCTTCCGGTCTCCTGGTACCCGGCCCGGAGGGGAGAGGGGCCGCTTCCAGTCTCCTGGTACCCGGCCCGGAGGGGAGAGCGGGCCGCTTCCGGTCTCCTGGTACCCGGCCCGGAGGGGAGAGCGGGCCGCTTCCGGTCTCCTGGTACCCGGCCCGGAGGGGAGAGCGGGCCGCTTCCGGTCTCCTGGTACCCGGCCCGGGGGGGAGAGCGGGCCGCTTCCGGTCTCCTGGTACCCGGCCCGGAGGGGAGAGCGGGCCGCTTCCGGTCTCCTGGTACCCGGCCCGGAGGGGAGAGGGGCTGCTTCCAGTCTCCTGGTACCCGGCCCGGAGGGGAGAGCAGGCCGCTTCCGGTCTCCTGGTACCCGGCCCGGAGGGGAGAGGGGCTGCTTCCAGTCTCCTGGTACCCGGCCCGGAGGGGAGAGCAGGCCGCTTCCGGTCTCCTGGTACCCACCCCAGAGATGCCCTCTCCCCCCAGGGTGATTTAGGGCCAGTACCCTGAGTGGAACTTGAGTCACCTGCCAGAAGCTGGGGTATCTGAGCTCGAGGCCCTGGGTCTCCACTGCCTCCTCTGCTTCTGGCCTACACGGCTGGACCCCGGCAATACGAATGTACCGATCCAGCCTTAAGCTCTGATCTCTGCAGGTGGGAGCAAGCTACGTGTGACAGAGCTGAAGCAAGGTGACGGCAAAGGCTAAGAAAAAAAAGTAATGGTTTCCCACAGTTATCCAGAACCTGGCATCTTCTCCAACAGCACCGATTTCCCACAACATCCCACAGATGTCCTTCCTGTGCAGACCACTCACCAGTGGCTGCCCATCCCACACTTTGATAACTGGTACTTTTCTTGCCCCTCCAACCCCCTTTGTGGGGGACAGGACTTGGGAATTTAAAAAATTACCAGTGAGGAAACTCCCTCTACTATTCAATGCAGGGTCTCGAGAGCATTGCTGGGTGCAATTTCCTTGGGCTCACAATCCTTTTCTAAGTTGTGAACCTGGGAGAATGATGGTGTTCTCAAAAGAAAGTCAGAAGAAGAGTTGCTTCAAGGGAAAAAGTAGTAAGTTTTGGACACATTGGGTTAATGTGTTCGTTCAAACTATCCCAACCCCTTGCCTTCTGATATTTGGGTACATCAATAATCATGCTTATGGGCCTCAGACATCTTGATCTTCCAGTTCATCAACTCTATCAACTCTCACAAACCTCATGGAAAACATCTTTTCCTTCCTTTTTCTTCTTCAGCCTTCCATAGGAACTGACCCAGCTCAGATCTCCCACCATGTGGTTCAAACCTAGTTCTCTAGTCTTATATATCAGTCTAGTTTTCTAGACATATCACATTATTCCTCTTCACACATTCTATCTATCAGCCAAACTTTGTTGTTACTGTTCAGTTGGGTCTGACACTTCGTGATTCCATTTGGGATTTTCTTGGCAAAGGTACTTTAGTGATTTGCCATTTCCTTCTCCAGCTCATTTTACAGATGAGGAAACTGAGGCAACCAGGGTTAAGTGACTTGCCCAGGGTCACACAGTTGGCAAGTGTTTGAGGTCCTTTTTGAACTCACACACAGGACTCTTCCTGACCCCAGGCCTGGAACCGTACGCACTGTACCACTTAGCTCCCTGACTTCAGGCCAACTAGACTTAGGCAATCGATTTGGAGCCAGAAGACACCTTTTAGAGAATCGAATAAAAAGATCATTTTTCAGATGGGGAAACTGAAGCCCAGAGGAATTAAATTCTCACAAGTTCACACAAGTACAAGAGGCAGAGCTAGGACGCGAGTTCAGGCCTTCGGATGTCAATCCAGTGCCATGCTGCCTCTCACACACAGTCCCTACCCGTGTGGATTCACACGAGCTGTCCCCCGCGACCACGGAGCATCTCTGCCTGGGTATGTGCCCTTCACCTTCCCTTCAAAACTCCGTTCAGATGCCATCCCCTCCACGTAACCATCCCTGATCCCCCGCCCTCTTCAGTCATTCAAGTCTTCTGAAAGCTCTCCAAACGCTGCCTTATTGTGGGCAGTGACTGTGATGAGCGCCGTGCCTGGGTGATGTCTCCCCCTGAGGAGGCACTTCATGTCTGTCTGATGGATTAAACTGAAAAACTGCATGAGAAGAGTGGGTCCCGCAAGAGAGAAACCCAGAGCCACCACAAACGGAAAACATCTACGCTGTGCTCCTGTCTTAGCCACCGGCATGCACGCCTCCTTCCATATACGCGCCCAAAGGCGCTCTCTCCCCTCTCCCCCCCCTTGCCCCCAAACTGAGGCCCCAGAACCCCCTCATATTCACAGGCACCCATACACAGCTACATAATATGTTGTTCCTTCATACATGCATCCCCATTATACACATCCAACAGATGCTTGGTCACATGCATAAGATCATATTTATTCATATATATATATATATATATATACACATACATACACACACACACATGTATATATGTGTGCATATATCTCTCTTCCCCCCTCCTCTTCCCTTTTTCTTTCTCTCTCTCTGTGTCTGTCTGTCTGTCTCTCTCCTTACTTCCCCCCTCCCAACTCAGAAACATAACCAGAAGCATAGACTCTCATCACTGGAAAGGCTCATTGAACCTTGCTGGAAGGCCTCCAAGGAGGAAGAATCCACCGCTTCCTGAAGCAGCTCATTTTACTTTTGTAGGAGTGGGTTCTAATTGTTAGGAATTAGAGCTAGGGCACCTGGTCTCTTTCACATATACAGCCAAATCTATTTCTCCCTTCTTTCTCATATTTTCTTTCCCCCTTTCTTTCTCTCTTCCCATTGGAATGACCAGTCTTATCTAACCCACCAATTCATCCTGATGGTAAGCTAAAATCTATCCCATACCAACTTCTGCCCATTGATCCTAATTTGGCCCTGTGTTACCTCTTTTACTCCACTTAACATGAAGACAGTTAATCTAACATTCATATATTATCTTTTTTTCTTCAGGTGAAACATCCCCAGTCTCTTCAAATGGCATAATATCAAGATCTTGGTCATCTCCTCTGATCAGCTCTTATCAACTGTCCTTTCTAAAATGCAGTCCAAAACGGAATATAATACTCAGAATAATCCTGCTGTACTCTGCCCTACTCAGAGCCTATCACCTCGGTATTAGCGGTCACTAGGCCTCTCGTAATACAATTTAAAATCATTAGCTTTCTTGAGCACCATATCATACTGATGACTCCTACTGACTTTGCTAAAATCTTCACCTCTTTCAAATGAACTCCTCTCTAGAAACTCCTCCCTCAACTTGTAGTTGTGATTTATTTTTGAAACTCTTAAGTCTAATACTTTGCCTTTATCCTTATTAAATTTCATCTTATTAGATCCAGTTCAGTGTTCTAGCCTATTAAACCCTGATCTGTCATTCAGTGTTAGCTATCCCTCCCAGCTTTATATCATGCACAAACTTGTCAAGTAGGCTCTGTTGTTTTATCCAAGTTATTGGCAAAGGGCCCAGCAAAGCTTCTTAGATTACTACACTGAAGACTTCCTTCTAAACTGATCATAAGATAAACTGTTAATTAATGACTACTTTTGGATTCTTCCTATTATACCAATTCTAAATCCATCTATGTTTCAGCCTATATCTCTCCATTTTCCCACAATACCAGCTTGAAAGATGATATTGAAAATTTCCCTAATGATTCATGTAACCTCTACCAAAACCTATCAAAAAAAGGAAAGGAGGTCAAACTGGCATGATGAGACCATACTGGTTCATTGAGGACACTTGGTCTTTTTCAAGATGTTCACCAATGATCCCTTTTTCCTTCTGGCTAGGATTTGAAGTCAAGCCCTCCAGCCTTAAAGTCTCAGGGCTCTATTCCCTCTCCTTGCCCCTCACTCTTTTTTAAGGGGAAATTTGCTCTTCTCTAAGCCTATGCTACCTATTCTCCAATACCAATTCCAATTGGAATTGATTATGTGACATGGAAGATTGACAGAGAACCACCCACCATGGTATGCTCTGTGAGCAAAGCAGAATTACAGTAGCTCAAAGGAAACATGGGATGTACAAATTTAGAGACATCTCCAAACCCAAATGTTCACATGGACTATTTGTGCCCAACTTGTGGTAGAGTCTTCCAAGCTCCAAGGTCCTATGAGCCAACCAGACACACTGTACCTTGATTATTCCAATACAATGATGTCATTTTGGTCCTCTTTGAGAAAGAAGGACCATTACCAGCTACCCGTGCTTGTTCAAAACAATTTTTCTAAGAGTATTAATACGCTCAGTCATCACATCTTCCACTTCTTTGATTCTTTGAGGATAATCAGTTATTCTATTCCTTCTTTGATCCTCCTCTTTCTTCAAAAATAATTGTAAAATCCTTCTTGTCTTTAGCTTTCCTCATCAGCCTCGGTTCATTCTTGGCTTTAGCAATCCAGATACTATTCTTCCAAGAATGTGCAAAGCTTTTGTATCTCTCTTGTTACCTGTCCTGATTTCCATTTCCTCTATAAATCTGTTAAAAATCTAAGTAAGCTGACAAGGCTCCCTTTGTATTCAAATTGGTCTCTGCAGACAATGCCCCCTTTTTCCTCCTCATAAGAATTGTTACTTTTGTGTCTTGACAAGCAGAGAGCCTTCTCTCCCTTCTAGATTGAGTTTCCATGTAGATTTTAGAAACCACCATGGTGTCATCATATAGATCACAGGATCATTCCCACTCTCCAGATTAAAGCATATATATATTTTTTAACTTTCCTTTTTTTTTCCTTGAGGGTTTTTTTTGAGGGGGGATCTGTTTTCTTTTGCAACATGACTTTTATAGAAATGTTTTGCCCAACTTCATATGTGGGGAGGAAGGGAGAAGAGTGTGGAACTTGAAATTTTAAAAACAAATGTAAAAGAGGTTGTTTTACTTGTAACGAGGGGAAATAAAAATATATTCTAAAGAAAAGAAACTTTGCTTTCCCAAATCTAGGTGCATATCACAATACACCAAGCTTTCCTAGCTTTATCACAGATTTTAATGTGAAGTGGTTATTTTCCCAGTAATTTCTCATCATTTCCACTTCAGCAACAAGTTTTTTCTTAGTAAAATTAAGATGCAAAACAAACTTTTCCTTTACTGGAGACTATATTTTAAAAGGATAGAATTTTCATCAAGAAATTCAAGAAATCATTAGTTGCTAAGAAAGAAGAGGCAGAGAGAGAAAGAGAAAAAGAGTCTTTTCCAAAACCTTACATCACTCATAGGTCCCATCCCACCAAACCTCAGAGTACAATCTTGCATATCCAATTCTTATTTTATTTGGATCTTCAGTTTATTCTATTACTCATACTCTGTGACTGCATGTACAGATATCTGAGATAATAGGTCTTAATGTTGGCTCCTATTTTAGATTTTTATCTCCTGTGAATTTCTGGGCATCTCAAAGATTAATATTTTTCTTATATTATAACTATTGACATCTCAAATGATATTGTTTTCACAGTGTAATTACTGGCATATAAGTTGGTGAATATACTATACACAGGAAGTTTTCCTCCTTCCCTTGTCCTCTTTTAAAAGTTCTTTTAATTAGATTTACAGGAATCCAAGTAGTCATGTTAGGTAAACTCTATCTCTCACCAGGAGTCTATCATTCCTATATTTTAAATCATGGTCCAGAAAGCAAAATCCTCCCCTCAGAATCATTTTTATCTACAGCTATTTACTTACAAAATCTGCATTTCCCCTCCCAAATCTCTTGCCTTTGCTTGGTAGCAGTGATGAAAAACACCACCTATGTCCCAAAGGTCTTTAGTTTCTTGCAAAAGACTTTGTAATCTTTAAAAAATGCTTTCTAATCAACTGTGAATGATTTAGCTTATTCTCAACAATACGATGATCCAAGAAGACTTATGATGAAAAAATGCTATCCATCTCCAGAGAAAGAAATGATGGATTCTGAATGTTGATTGAAGCATACTTTTTCTCTTTTTCTTGGAGATTTTTTGGTCTGTGTTTTTTCACAACATGACTAACACGGAAATCTGTTTTGCATGACTGTACATGTACAATCTATATCAAATTGCTTGCCTTCTCATTTCGGGGTGGGGAGGGGAGGAAGGGATGGAGAGAATTTAGAACTCAAATTTTTTTTAAAACAAATGTTAAACATTATTTTTACATGGTATTAGAGAAAAATTAAATATTAAAATTTTAAAAATGCTTTCTAGAGTTTTGACAGGATCATTTGTGCCCAATTGAATCACAAGATATGTGAAGCAGTTAGTCATCTGGCTTAATAAATCTTGAAGTTCTCTGTGCCATTTTGAATACACATCCTGTAAAAACAGCAGACCTCCCTTTTTATCATATACAGGAAAAAACTGATCAACACACACACACACACACACACACACACACACACAAATATACACCAAGTCAGAGAGGGTGATATGTGTATTTGTATGGCTTCAAAACCATCAACACGAGGGCCCTTTCTGCTGGGCACATGGCAATGTTTTGTTTTGTTTTTTATTTTCTTTTTTGTCTTTCTTTTTCTATTTTTTACTTATTTTGTATTTAACTTTAAATAAATAAATACACAATAATTAAATTTTAAAAATTCAAGAGTCAATATAAGAGATAAACATGTTCAGATATTGCTAAATTTATTGATCTTCAGCAACTAAATTCAATGAGAAGATCTAGATGTTAAATTTTTTTTATATTTGAGCATAAAAAAGGAATTGATTAACTCCTTACCAAAGTAAATGACACAGGGAGAAGGAAAAATAGGCTAATGCTGATTAAGTTTCTCAGATTGAAGAAGCTCCTCTGGGTTAATCTCATCCTGCCTCTACTCCTTTAACTTTCCTATTACTCTAAATTTCATTGACTCATTCATGGGTCTGTTGTACCTCAGCTCCCCCTCTGCCCCACTTTCTCCTCTTTATTGTGCTGGTGTAACTATGTTCGCAGCAGAGAAATTTCCACTCCTCAATGTTTAAATGTACATACACATATACACATGCACACACACACACACGCACACACACTTCAAAAAAGCAAAACTTTTTCTTCCTCACTTAAATCCCAGATGCCGGCCTTCACACCTGTCCTGCCCCTCTAGAGATCTGGCTGCATCCTCACAACTTGAGGGGATTGGGACACTGGTGTACTCTTGTCCCTTCTTCCTTTGTTGGTCCTCTCGCCAAACCACCCTGCTTTATGCTGACTCTATTAGTTTCTCTCATATGTTATCTTTCCCCCCATTAGAAATGAAACTTCCTCGAGTTAATCTTGCTTGCTTATATTTATATTTCCACAGTTTCACACAGAGTCTGACATATGGTCTAAGCGCTTAATAAATAGAGATGTTTTTTGCTCATTGATTCATTCATCTTTCTTATGTGGAGTAAAATATTCTTATAACAAAGACCTACTGCTTGTAGCATTATTAGCTGGTTTGCTTCTTCTATGGAAATTTTTAAGTCTTCAAAATAATTACAAGGGACTAGGCTAGTGGTGTCAAACTCATAGGGAAATGGGACCCTAAGGGCTGAATGCTGACTTAGAAAACCACAAGTTCACATTCTCTATAGCTTTTATTTATTTTTGCTTTGTTTATTTTTATTTATTTTGTTTCTTGATTATATTTTAATTTGGTTCAGGTAGCACTCAGGCGTTTCACTGCAGAGTCTGACACTTCCAGAACGGAACACCTAGCCAATCACATACCCTTCTATCAGTTTTAGTGTCCTCATCTGCAAAATGAGGATAATTTACCAATAATATCTATCTCATGGGGTCATTGTGAGGCTTAAATAACATGTAATGTAAAACTTTGAAACAAAATATGTTAGTTACCATTATCATTTTTCCATTTTGTTGTTTCATCATTTCAACTATACCCAACTCTTCATGATCCCTTTTAGGATTTTCTTGGCAAAGATCCTGGAGTGGTTGCATTTCCTTGCCCAACTCAATTCACAGATGAGGAAACTGAGACAAACAGGATTAAATGACTTATCCAGAGTCACACAGGATATTTCTGGGGCCAGATTTGAACTCAGATCTTCCAGATTCACTGTCCCTTATTATTGCAGTCTTTCACAAAACTAGCATCCTGGAAATTTAAACTCTGCTCTTTTCTCTCCACTCTCAGAAGAAGCCTCAGTCCCACACTCTGTGGTTCTACAGCATTTAAAAAGTGGTTTGTGATGCTGCCAAGAGCATAAAATGACTCAACAAGAGTTTTCCTGACTCTCATTTTCCTTAGACATTTCATGCACAATCATACTGTGCTGTCTTCCCATTCTGAAGGACCCCTCACTGGAAGGATCTCCAAAGCCTATGCCTCCAGAGCAAGGAAGGCTCCTATTCCCAAGCCCCATCCCTCCTGGGCTTACCTGTATGCGAGCGAAGGTGGCGCTTAAGAGCCGTGTGGCTGGGAAAGGTGCGGTTGCACTCACTGCAGATGTAGCTGCGAACACCTGCATGGACCTCCATGTGCTGCTGGAGTGCACTCTGAGTCTGGAAGCGCTTTCCGCACAGCAGACAGAAGACGGCCATGTCAGTGCCTGCATAAGAGAGGGAAAGCAGGTCAGGAACTCTATCCGTGGATGTGTGGACCATCCCACATTCGACCAAGCTCAAAGCAGACAAGAGAGAACCCTTGTCCTCATTTATAGAAAGATAAAGATTTGGGAGCATCAGCAGAGTCAAGGATCCGAGTTCATATCCAGTTCCAGACACTGCCTGGTTATATAACCCTGGTAAAAGTTTGCCTCAATTTTATCATCTGTAAAATGAGCTGGAGAAGGAAATGGCAAACCACTCCAGTATCTTTGCTAAAGTCACAAAGAGTCTGACATGACTGTAACAAGAGAACAACCACTACTCTCTCTCCAGAAGAATATAAACTTCTAGGGTTTTTTTT
Source organism: Antechinus flavipes (assembly GCF_016432865.1). NCBI lineage: Eukaryota > Metazoa > Chordata > Mammalia > Dasyuromorphia > Dasyuridae > Antechinus > Antechinus flavipes. Next base: position 510,802,513 of record NC_067400.1, on the reverse strand, counting down.
GTGATTCTAAGACTATTTTATCATCTTGAATAGTATTTTATTTTTCCAAATACATGTATAGATAATTTTCAACATTCATTTTTGTATAACTTTGTGTTCCAAATTTTTCTCCCTCCCTCCGCAAGACAGCAAGTAATATGAGTAAAATGAGAATCTATTTCCATTTTTGTCATATTGTGCAAGAAAAATCACACCAACGAGGGAAAAAAAAACCATAAAACAAGCAAACAACAACAGAAAGGTGAAAATATTATGCTTTGACCCACATAATATGTTCTATCTCTCTTTCCGGATGCAGGTGGCTCTTTCCATTCCAAGTCTATTGGAATGGTCTTGAATAATGGCATGGTTGAAAAGATACATCCATCACCCATTGATCACATAATTCTGTTTTTACTGTGTACAATGCACTCTCTTGGTTCTGCTTACTTCACTCAGCATCAGTTCATATAAGTCTTCCCGGGCTTTTCTGAAATCAGTCTGCTTATCATTTCTTATAGAACAATAATGTTCCATTACATTCATATATCCCGTAACTTGTTCAACCATTCCCCAACTGGTGGGCATCCACTCAATTCCTAGGACTATCATTAAAAAAAAAACATAAATCTCTTTCATTACTGATTCCTTCTCTAGGTTCATGATTCCTTTTGTGAAGTATGTTGATAGGGATTTCTGGGACTAGGGGTCATAATTTGGAGCAAAGGCAGAATGATGCCTTAGTAAGACCATGGCTGTCCTTAGGAATATCTGGTACTATGCTTACTTTTTTGTGGCCGCAATGACTCATCTCTTTAAGCTGGTGTCTAAGCAGTCCCAGGCCCTTTTCCTGAATCATACATAACTCATAGCTCTTACAATTCTGGATTCATTTTCTTATGTGCATTCACTTACATTTGTCCACCTGCACAATTTCTCCTACAAAGGCTCTGGGCAGGTCTATGCTTTACCACTTTCCAACCCCTATACACAATCAAACAATGAACCAAGGCCCAGTGTAGTCTAAACCAAGCCAAATTACAGAGACCATCTGAAAAGGGAGAGACCTCCTAATGCTTTCTTGGCTGCTGGACTTAGTGAACCACAGGATGAAAAATGTCAGATTTAGAGTCCTCCCTCTTTCACACTTCTCTCTTTCCAAAGTCCCAGGCCTCTAACTTTATTGGAACTTTCTTTCCAAATTGCCTTGTATTTAATGATTATATGTCTATATATAGTATATAAAGATTCCTGTGTGTAGATATATACACATACATATATCAAATAAGCAATCTATTTCTTTATTTTACGTTTATTCTCTCTATATTGATAGTATCTCTTGTTAAAAGGTAAGTTCACTGAGAAAAAGAATCTTTTATTCTTCATACTTGTATTTCTAGCACCTAGTAGAATACTTGGCATAAGTTAAACATCATTAATTATTAACAATCAAGTACAATACTTGCTTGATTGAATCTGAATTCTATTTCCTTTTGATTCCCACAAAAAGTTTTCATTCATTCATTTGGAAACATGAACTAATCACTACTATGTGCAGAGTGAAATGTTAATCACATGGGGTAGACAAGACAGTGCCTTTGCCATCACAGAATGCACGATGTAGTAAGGGGGAAATTCGTGGTCTAGTCCAGGATACTTGTTACAAGACATCTACAGTGGTCCAAATGGATAGTAAAGGACTGTACTAGGAACAGTGGACATAAAAGGTTTGCTTTGAGACTCAAAGAGAATGCAAGGTCCTGCAGACTGCTACAACACATAGTATCAGTAATAAAACAGAGGCCACTGATGGCACAGATGATAGAGTATCAAGTCTGGAGGACCTGCGGTCCAACCTGGCCTCAGACACTAGATGTCCCGTATTCTCTGCTCTGGCTTCCTCATCTGTGAAATGAGGATAATGACAGCATCCACTTCCCAGGTGTTATTTTTTTTTTAATTTAATGATTACTTTATAATGACAACATTATTCCTTGCACTCGTTTCTTTTCCGATTTTTTTTCCTCCTCCCTCCCTCCCACCCCCTCCCCTAGATGGCAAGCAGTCCTTTATATGTTGGATATGTTGCAGTATATCCAGGTGTTATTTTGAAGATCAAATGAGATAACTGTAAAATGCTTAGAAAACGCCTGATGCATCGAAACCAAAGAGAGCTGATGATGATGATGATGGCGATAACGCTGCATGAAGTCTGAGGTGGGCGAGGATAATTAACCCAACGATCCCAGAAGGTGTGGGGGAGAAGGCAGCATTTGGGTTGGGCTTGAACAATCAGGTGGCAGTAAGATAGGTCAAGAAGGAGGAAGACCATTCCAGGGATAGAGAACATTGTGAACAAAAGGAAATGAGAGCATATAATACAAACACGTGCAGCAGAGAGGTTCGATTTGGCTAGCATGGTGAGTGGAGGAGAATACTGATGGAGCTATGATCTCATCCATGTGGCTATTCCTGCCAATACAGATTGGTAGTTTTGCCAATACAGGCTGGTGTGGGTCGGCACGTGCAGGGAGACCTCCATGTTTACCTCCACGAAGCAAGAGGAAATTAGCAGAGAAGAGTAAAATAAGATTGTGGAGGACCTTGAATGTCAGGTAGGAGGCTCTGAACTCTACTCTACAGACAAGAAAGACACCTGAGCAGAAAAAAATCAGGAGTGAATTGATGTCTGAGGATGAATTTGAGGAAGAAAAATGTGAAGACCAGGAGCCTTGTTACGAGACATCTATGGTGTTCCAGGTGGAGAGTAAGGAAGGGACCGAACTAGGGCAGTGGTCGCAGGAAGGGGGAAGAGGGAAAAGGGAAACAAGAGCAGTTGTTAAGGTTCTCCTGATAGGATATGACACCTAACTGGTTTGTCCTTTGTTCTCAAAGAGGACCATGATATCAGGGAGGTGATGCTATATTATGCAAGTGAATTGAATTTAAGGGAGGGAGGCTGGGCAAGGTCCCCTATCTCACTTTCCCCTCCAGAGTCATCTGGGTCACATGGCCAGATATAGATCAAGATGACTGGAGATGGCCCTGTCTGCAATGGGAGACCTCAGCCTTTTTAAGCTAAGGTCTTCAACAACTATCAGTCTGACTGAGGCAAAGATTCAATAATTCAGTGACAGATGTCAAAGAGAATGCAAAAATTTGAGGAGACTGGGTGAATAGTCTACAGAAATCACGAAAATCAATGAGGAAAAGATTTTTAAGGAAAGAGGGTAAATCCAGTTTTAGATATACTGAGGCAGTATTCAGACATCAAGGTGAAAATGTTCTTTGGGACACAGAGATCTGGAGCCCAGGAGAAGAAGTCAGAATCAGGGATATAGACAGGTTGTTTAGAGATAACAGCTGATGCTGAGGAATGGGTGAGATTATCAAACATGGAGAGAGAAAAGGGGGCTGAGGATAGTTTTGGGAAACACCCATAATAAAGGGTTAGGGAAAAGGGAAAAACCAGCAGAGTGTGGTATAACTGAGCCCAATCTAGTAGGAGAAATGGTCAAGAATGTGAAAAGCCATAGAGAGATCCCCAAGAATAAGAACTAAAGAAAGAGGTCACTGATTGAGTGATTAGGCTGTCAGTGCTAACCTCCAAGAGAAGAGGTGAAAACTGATTGCAATCAGAAGAGAGGACAACAGATAATGAGTGAGTAAAAGAAGGCAGCAAAGAAACCGGATCCAACCCCACTGGCACTCTCCTATCAGCAATCATTCGCTTCTCATGATCAGGGTTCCACACAGGCTAGGATAGATTTTCTTCTCTTGTCCAACAATTAATGGGCTGTAGTCTTGCCTAGACTTTGTTTCCATAGTCCATGTGTCTGTGTATGTATATATATATATGTATATGTGTGTGTGTGTGTGTGTGTGTGTATATATAAAAATATATGTGTGTTTAAATCATTCTCCACATACTTCTATTTAATCAATTCTTTCTGTAGATGCAGATAGTGTCTCTCCTCATAAGTCCTTTCTAGTTAATTTGGGTATTTATAAAAGTCAAAATGATTTAGTCTTTCAAAGTTGTCCTTAAAACAACACTATTGTGACTGTATACAACATTCCCTTGGTTCTGCTCATTTCGCTCTTCGTTATTTTATCTAAGTCTATCCATGTTTTTCTAAGAGCATCACGCTCTCCATTTCTTAAAGCACAGTAACATTCCATCACAATCATGTATTACAACTCGCATTCTTACAGATCAAAATCCCATTTGATCCCACAGTGTACACACACACACACACACACACACACACACACACACACACCCACACCCACCCCTTTAACCTGGGTAACAAGAACTAAGACCTTCCCCACCTACCAAATGTAATAGGCCTGATTAAAACAGAGTTGGGAAAGAGTGAAAGAGACAACTGTTTTCTTTCTGTCCATGAGACAATAAAAAAGGAAAAAGCAAAATCATTTTAAAATACAGAAGTAGGGAGTGGGGGTGGGTAGAGAAGAAAAGCTACCAGCAGATGTAAGTTAAAAATCAAGAGAATAGACTTGAGTTATTAAACAATTTGCTGTAGTTTCTGCTTAGCTGATTGTTCCGCATCTATGATGAGTCAGGGCAGATCATATTACGCTGGGAGATTAAGCAAATAAATGCTAGCTTTTTGGAAACACATTAAAATGTGGGACTATGGAAATAAAATTATCTAGAAAATTGTATTAGCAATTCATTAGTTTCAGTAGATGTGCAGAGGGGCTAGCAGAACTCTGATGGTCTTGGGAAAACATAGTTGCAAGGTTTTCCCTTCTCCTCCACTACCCCCACTCCTTTGGATCCACTGAATGATTTACCAGAAGGAAGTGAGAAATATTTGGCCCATTTTATACATGGAGAAACTGAGGTTTGAGAACTTGGACCAGAACCAGCAGAGGGAGGTGTTGTCACAGCCAAAACTGGATCTCTGACTACTCTCAACTTTCCATACATGAATAGTTCCTTCCCTCTAAAAAGCTGGTTCTTGGAGCTACGTGAGCACAGCAAATCATCTCATTTCTATGGACTTATATTTTTTCTTGTGTAAAAAAGTATTGAACCAACTGATCTTGAAAAGTCCTTCTTCCCTTCTAGTTGCCAAGTCCCATAATATCTAATATTTATATAGAACCCACTAGCAGCTGATAATTCATAAGAATAGCATCTTGAAGTCTCATGGTTTAAACTTAAAACTTCTCGAAGTTTTTTTGGACACCCTGCAAGTATTAGCCCATCAATCTACCAAAATCATTTATTATTTGCTATGAGTCAGGCACAGGGCTAGTTTCAAAAATGAAACAGTCCCTGCCCTCAAGGAGGGTGAGTTCAAGGATCAATGACAAATACACCTGCAAGGTGCATATAGAAATAATACAAGGTCATTTTCAGGAGAGAGTGTAGGAAAAAGCTGGGCTCTGAAGGCAAGGAAGAATTCAGAGAGGAAGAAGGAGGGCCTGTGGGATGCATGGAGATGGGAGCCAGCCAGAGGGCTACAGCCAGCTAGGTGACCCAGTGAGCAGATGTTGGATCTGGAGTCAGCAAGATCTGAGCTCAAAGACCATTCAGACATTCACTACTTAAGTGATCCTGGGTAAGTCACTTCACCTGTCTGCCTCAGTTTTTTCATGCATAAAATGGGTGCTATAAATAGTAGCACCTACATCCTAGAGTTGTTATGAGGATCAAATGAGATAATATTTGTAAAGCAATCTTGCAAAAGATTAAGCAGCCATATAAATGCTTGTATATTATGAGGTTGAATCACTGAGGTAGAAGAGGATTAATTTGTAACAAGGCTGGAAATAAATGTTGGAGCTAGGTTGCAAAGGGCTTTGCATATCAAATAGAAGAGTTTGGTCCTAGGCTTTCAGTGACTCGGAAAGTGACATGCATTTTGGGAATGTGACTGGCCATGGTGGGGAGGTTGTGTGGGTGAGATGGGTGATTGGGCAGGAAGACTAATTAGGAAGCCATTATAATATTCCAGGAAGATCTAAACTAGGATGGTAGTTGTGTGCATGGAGAGAAGGGGACAGAGGAGAGAAATGTTGAGAAGATAGGAACAATAACATCCTCATCCTCACAGGAAGTAGATAGTAAAGATATCATCCCCATTATGCAGAAGAAAACTAAGGTTTAAAAAGGTTAATTAACTTGTCCTCTTCCTCACACAGTGTAGGTTCTGAATGGAATGGGGTGCCTTGATGGGAGCCAGAGAAAGGGTAGTAGGTGAGAATGAGAAATATGTGTGGAGCCCATGCAAATGGAGCTGGCCAATGAAAATGTTTACAGGCCCCAGGATGTCCTGAGCCTGTCTGCATAGCAGTTTCAAGTGTTTAAAAAGCTGTCAGATTTGATCTATTTGACCCGAGAATGTAGAAGTAATCAATCGAAGTTTCAGAAATGCAGATTTAAGGGTGATGGAAGGGAAAACTTGCTAATAATGAGAGGCGTGTAAAAATGGAAATAAGCAACCTTTCTTTAGAAGGCACTGAGTTCCCTGTCACTAGAGATTGTACAAAACAGGGTAGATGACTACTTGCTAAAATACATCTCCTGCAGTACACTCCCTTCTTAGAATTCTAACTTTCCTTCAAACCTCAATTCCCTTTCTACAGAGAACCTTTCCTCCCCTCCTCCTGCTACACTTTTCCCTCCCCATCCAATTACCCCGATACAATTTGCAATGTACTTCCCATTGTTGTAGTCTCCTCTGATAAGTGCCTTGAAGGGAAGGCCTATTTCCTTTTTATCTTTGAACTCCCAACACTTAACACAGTGCCTGGAACGCACTTGCTGATTGATTGGAAAGACACTAATGGGTAGAAGGGGTTAGGTTTAGAATTAGGAAGACTCGAATCAAATCCCACTTCTGACCCACTAATAACTAGTGAAATCATTTGCCCTCTCTAGAGCTCAGTTTTCTCATCTATAAAATGGACATCAAGCTCTTGGAACGTCTAGGTATCTCACAGAATTGCTATGAAATTCAGTGAGTTAATGCATAGAAAGTCTACCTTTCAACTCTAAGACACTATGATTCTGTGAACTAAAATTTATATATATAAAATAAAAAACGTGCTAACGGCAGCATCCATTTGTAGAGCTCCTGACAGTTTACCCAGTGTACTCCTGTGGGGCAGGAGGGGACCCTTCCTCTCAGGGTTATCTGGGGCCTAGTCTGAGCCAAGATGCAGCTCCACCAGTTTGGGCTGCCAGCGGGCAGGATTCATTTACACAGACACATTCCTATTTAAAACAAGTTTAATTTTAGCAGGAAGGAGAGGGAGGGGCAGCCAGGGTGTGTTTTGGGGGGAGAGGGGGTGTTTACTTCACCCAGGTGACGACTGGATCCAAAATTATGAGACACAAAAACCCTCATGTTTACACCTGTGCCATTTCCATACCAATTAGCTTTTTAATAGAAAAGAAGGGAGCAGGATCCGAGTGGTACACAGCTGGAGAAGATGCTCAGGTGCTACACCTTCTCTGAGCAAGGCTCTTATTATCTCCCGGTATAAGCATTTCCTTAATCAAAAGAGCAGAGGGATCTAAATATATTTGAGCTTTTTTTGGTAAGTGGGTTGTGATTGCTTTCTGTGTATGTGTGCTGCCGCATGGAAAGCTGCTCTCCAGGCCCTCCCTCTGCCCTGGGTCAAGAAGAGGAACCTCTCCAATCAGGTCCAGGCCTCTCTGCCCGACCCCTCCTCGGCCTTCCCTGTGCCATCTCTCCTGCCTCTGAGGCCCACTGAGAGCACCACCTCTCACCCCAACCCCACCGTCTCTGCTGCTCTCTCCTGCTGTTCTCTGTAGCAGTTGTGCTAGGGCGCAGCAGAGCTGCATTACTGGGGGGGAGCGGAAAAAGAAAGAAAGGGAGAAGGGGAAAGAGAAGGAGGGAGAGGGGAAGGGGAGAGAGAAGGAGAGGGGAAAGAGAGGGAGAGGGAGAGGAGGGAAAGAGAGAGGGGAAGGGAGAGGAGGGAAAGAGAGAGGGGAAGAAGAAGAGAGAAAGGGGAAAGAGAGAGGGGAAGGAAAAGGGAGAGAAGGGGAGGGGGAAGGAGGGAGAGGAGAGGGAGAAAAAAAGAGGGAAAGGGGAGGGGGAAGGAAGGAAGGAAAGGAGAGGGGGAGGGAGAGGGGAAAGAAGGAAGGAGAGGGAGAAGGGAAGAGAAAAGGAAAGGGAAGGAAGGGGAAAGGGAGGAGGGATATGGGGAGGAGAGAGAAGAGAGGGGAGATGGAGAAATAAAAGAGGAGGAGAGGGTAGAGGAGGGAGGGAAAGGGAGAAAAAATGGAGGGGAGGAGAGAGGAGGGGAAGAGAGAGGAGGGAAGAAGAGAGGGAGCAAGGAAGGAGGGGGAGGGAGAAAGTAGAGGGAAGAGGAAGGAAGCTGGGGAGGGGAGGGAAAGAAAAAAGAGGGAAAGAAAGGATGAGGGAGAGACCATACAGGATTGATTTACAGCAAGATAACTGGAAGACTGTCTGAATCCTAAGATAATGGGGGAAGGAGTGGGGGAGAAGGCAAAAAATAAAAAAAAAACCCTCAACTATTTCTCCATTCTCACCAATGTCTTTAATATGCATTAGAGGAACAGAGAGATTGGGTTAGGACATCACAAATGGAACTCCAAACCAATGCCAGGGACTACCACTAAATTAGCCCTGGCCTGGCTAGGTCTATACTTATAGATCTATTCATGTCTCAAAATAAATGACGTGAGCAAATGGGACATCATTCCCACAATTTTCTTTTTACTTTTGGTCTCTCTTAGGACACTGACAATACAAGTTAGGAAAATATTTTTGGTAGGGTAATTAAGATCAAAATTATCTGCAGCATTCCTACTTGGGTACACCTTTAACCTTGTGGCCTGGATAGTGAGCAAACTAAAGTGATATGTACCAAGCTCTCTTATAATTCTAGTCTCATCATTTCCAGTCTCTTACGATCCTCTTATTTTTTTTTCCTGATAAGCTTGAAAGTCTTCCCAGAACACTATAGCTATATCATCTTCAATTGCAATGAAGAAAAGGGGAGTTGACTTTATTATTATTTTTGTAATAATTATTTTAATACTGGAGGGGGAAAGGAGCGAAATCAATTAAAATTTATCTTATAACTAAGTAGGGATACTTTAAAAAAATATTCAAGGTCTTGGGGTTTGTGGCAGCAGCTGAGCAAAGTAGAACAGATCTGGCTTCTGGAAAACCATGCATTTGTTTAGCAGGGAGCAGCAGACACAAGTGCATTTCATTACTCGGCACCTCCAGCTACAGTAAACAAATTTGTCAGCTCACTAGCTCATTAAGGTGTGCCTTGGACATGGGGGATTTATTGAGGCTCACACAATAAAAGTAACATGAATGGATTTACTAATTTTGTCAATCACTCCAACAAATAGGTAGAAGAGGAAAGAAAAAAAGAGAGACAGACAGACAGAGAGAGAAAGGAGAGGAGAGGAGGGAGAGAGAAAAAAATAGGGAGAGGGGAGAGAGAGGAGGGAAAGAGGGAGGGAGAGAGAGACAGAGAGACAGAGAAGCAGGGAGAGAGAGACAGAAAGAGAGACAGAGAGAGAGAGACGGGAAGGAGGGAGAGAGGAAAAGAGACAGATACACACAGAGACACAAAGAGAGGAGAGAGAGACACAGGGAGAGGAAGAGAGAGAAGGGAAAGAAGGAGAAACAGAGAAAGAGAGAGGATGACAGATGCAGAGAGTGGGAAAGAGAGAGACAGAAACAGACACAGAAACAGAGGAAGAGAGAAGAGAAAGGAGGGAAGGAAGGAAAGAGAATGAGAGAGGGAAAGAGACAGAGATAGAGAGAGAGGTGGGAAGGAGAGAGAAAAAAAAGAGAGACAGAGAGACAGCGATAAACACAGAGACAAACACAAAAGGGAAAAGGGGGATGAGAAAGAGATGGAGACAGAGACATGGAGGGAAAGAAGAGAGTTTTCTTTGGCTCCAAGGACTGAGAAACAACAAAATAACAGAGAAAGTAAAGCCTGATAAAAACTGGACGGATGAGACCTGAATTATCCCATCAGGTTACGCACAACACAGACTTTCAGGGCTCGTGGAATGTTGGATTTGGAGGAGATTTTATTTAGGGCGGTCAGGGCTGAGGACTTGCCCGCGGTCCTGTGGGTCAGCAAGGGCTCCAGACGTCCCAGGCTTGGGAGCACATTCGGCTCACTCGCCAGACCAGAGAGTCTCGAGGAGTGCTCCAGGGGGCTTTGCACGGTGCTCCCGAGCTCGTTCTGGAAGAAGACTTCACAGAGCTCTCTGGCAGGGGACGCTGCCCAGGTGAGCTCCCGGCCCCCTCAGACAGCTGAGAATTCACCCGCCATTCATCCTCATTATCACATGGAGATAGAACTAATGAAGGAGAAGCTTTCCACTTTCATCAGCTGAAGAAGCCTCCTTCATCAAGTTACAAGGAGACCATAGCTGTCCACTCATCAACAGCATAAAGACACCTAAAGAAAAAAAGTCCTTTTCTCTCGGCTTTCCTGTCCTATCCCTGGGACAAAACTCGGCACCGCGAGGGGGAGGGAGGGGGAGGGAGAGAAAGGGAGCAGGGGTGTCTATGTATATGGGGCTGGGGGGTGGGAGGCGAGGGTGTAAAGTAAATCCGGAGAGGTATGCAGCCCTCTGGTCTGTAACTTTCAAAATGACAGCAGGATTGGGGCAAAGGTCACTGGGTCCGAGGCCTTAAGCACCTCAGCCAGCTGTGTCTGTGAAGCCCGCAGCCGGCAGGATGCCTGCCTGTATAAATCAGCAATAAGCAGCCCCCGCTGGGGGTGAGGACAATGGCCTCTCCCGGGGGTGGGAGGCAGGACAATGCCGCCGGGCCAGTGCTCAGGCCTGGAACAAATGCGCCCTGGCACCACAGGGCCCCCATTTGTGAAACTAATTGGCCCTCGATTGAAAAATTGGACTAACTTCAACAGCCCTGAGTGGCAGTGAGGAGCGGCCTTCGGCAGCCGGGCTTGGTCCAGCCCAGGGGGACTGCGGCCTGATTCCTAAGGAAGCCGCGGCCCGAGGCGTCGCGAAGGGAGATCCCGGCGGCGGGATATGGATGGAGGAGGAGCTCCACAAAATTCTGAGAATGTCCTGGGGGAGAGGGTGCCGAGGGCCATCCAGGACAAAGAAAAAGGAGGCGGAAGCAGCCCCGGACCTTTACTTCCACCGGGGCCAAATAAATAGTCTTAGAATGAGGCAGCCGTCATCGCGGGGCGTCTCACCCATACCCAAGTTCCCCTCAATGTTTTCCTTCATATCTGAATGAGATAACATTGAAAAGCATCCTTCCTGGCACACAGTAGGTCTTTAACGTATGTTTATTCCCTTCCTCTCTCCTCCCTTTAGACTATGCAGTCCCAAGCAGTCAGACAAACGCATTTTCTTCCTGAATTCGGCAAACCTTGCAGATAAGAACAAAGGGTTTACTAGCCTGTGTTTGCAATGCGTAACTAGCCTGAGACGGAGGGTTCCTCCACCTGCACAGCACAAAGAATGAAATCAATTCAACCCATGTTGATTACTCCTTCCTGTTCCGACTGTGGATTGTTAGCTGACCCAAAGCACTGATGATCTTGTATCTGTCTGCAAGGCAGTATCATTATGTCAATATTTGAGCGGAGATCATTCAGCAGCTCTAGAGTCCCTGGGCTCAGTACCCCTAGAGATAGAGGGAAGAAAACTCAAGGGAGGTATGAAAAGATTTAGATATTAATTAGGCCTTCTTGTTACTGAGTCTCTGATCCCCTGACCCTACATTGACCCAATTTTCCTAGTTTTGAAAATCTGTAGAGAGGTATTGATAAGCAAGAACCAGGTCATCCTTATTTCCACAACATATAACATATAACCTATGGGCTCCAACCTTGTGGAGGGAGAGGAAAAAATCATTTCTTTTTCATGGAGACACAATTTTTTCTGAAGTGACAGAAAGTAAAGCGAGAGATCAGAAGTGCTTATCCCCTTATAGGCCCTTTTAGCTGCCTGCTTAGGATCCACTAGAACTGATCAGGCCCGTGGAATGGGGACTCCAGAGCCAGTTCCAGGAGTCTGTTTAGATTGAATGAAGAGCTACCAAAGAGAAAGAGATTTGTTCAAAAATTTGGTGATGAAGAAAATCATAAGTAGTCTCAGAATGGCAGGGTTAAATCTTTCACTTCCAGAAATGTGGACGCTCCAAATGGGCACAAGAATTCAGTTTCTTCAGCCATGAAGCAGAGGAATTCTCTAAAGAGATCTAATGAAGATGATCTCTAAGATCCTTTCTCAGTTGTAGCATTTTATGATTTGTTACAGAAAAACCATCTCATCCAGGATCAAGTATCCCCAAGGAGTCCACCACAGGGAAGAGTTAGTGAACACACAATTAGTACTGTTTTTTAAAGTTCACTTGGTTTAAAATTTAGGACTTTTAAATACTTTGGGCTTGATGGACTATTTAATTGAGACAGAGAAACAGAAAGCTTGACAGAGGGATGAGAGAGAGAGAGAGAGAGAGAGAAAGAGAGAGAGCGAGAGAGCGCTAGAGCTCATGTCTTCCCTTCCTTTACCCCCCTCCCCCCTCTGAGAACCTGAAAAGAGAGACTGATCAAACCACTATTCAAAAGAGAAAACGTGAAAGACAGACAGACAAAGCCAAAGACAGAGAGAAGAAACTAGAGGAGTGGATGATGGAGAGGGAAGAGACAGAGACAGAGGGAGAAATCCAAAATAAAATGAAATGGTGATTGTTTCAGAACCACTTAAATATCTGACAATGCTGGGCACTGAAAAGAAAAATCACCTTCAGATAAATAAACAAAACAAAAAAAGAGAAGGATGTATTCATTTTGCTGACATTTTAATGGTCCCTCTCCTTTTTTCCCCTAGAAGATGATTACAAATTAAGCAGCATTTAAATGCTTTTTACTGTCAACAATTAAAAGGAGAGAATATGGGACTGACAGTGTAGTGGCCATTCATTCCCACGGTAACCAGGCTATCAGAGACACCAAGAGGCTTTCCCGTACTGTACTGCACACAATGGTCCCCAAAGAAAAAAAGTGTGTAAACCATTAATTTTGCAGGACATTCAAAAGCAAATTAAAATATAAAAGGCACCCGACACAAAGATAGATATCTAAGAATGTGGGCAGGATAGGTCAAGCCTGGACAGTGACAGTCTTAGCAGAGTCCTGCTACATGTGCCTCCATTCACAAGATGCTTCTCTCTTTTTCTTCTTAAAAAAAATTATTTTGTGGAAGGGAAGAAGAGAGAGGGAGATAGAAAGAGAGGGAAGGACGGAAGTTGTTTTTCTGGAGTCAAAGGAATAAGCAATTAATATAGACTGAGAACACTGAGACAGGAGACCCCGGGATGGCGAGAGGGAGCCAGGCCAGTGGGATTCTCAGCTCTGAGGAAAGTGACAGCCATTCTCCTCTGCCTCAGACTGCATGGCCCTACCATGTCTAGCTCCCTCGATGACAAAATGCTGAAGGCATTCTCTGGGATTACCCTGTATCAGTCCTTCATTTTACAGAAAAGGATCTGGAGTTCCAAGTGGGTTGGAAGGATAGATTTCATTTTATTTTGACAAGGACCCGCCCCTTCTGTAACTCCCTACCCCCTCCTCCTCTTCTGCCCTTCCCCCTCGTTCTCTGAGATGATTTTCCAACCTTCTCCTCTCTAAACCTAGGCTGGACAGGGCCAGGTTGAATTCTCTAGGTCCTAGATATATTAGTTCCTGTTTAATAAATTCAGCAGGGTTTTGGAGAACCTGCTTTGCGTTCCCTTATGGCACTGCTAACACCTTTGAGGGCAGTGGAGGAAAATAAAAATTGTACCCCCTCCCAGAATCAGAAGAGAGAGGATAAAAAAAAAGGCTTGGGGTAAGGGATAGGAGGGTGGAGGGAAGGACCATGACATGTAACTTCCAATTTCCTTTCCAATTCTTCAGAACGGGAGAAGGAAAAGCAATGGAAGCAAGCTGGCTAATAGACAGCGGGCGAGGGGCTGGATCTGAAAGCAGCCGGGTACATTTCTGTCCCGTAAAGTTTAATATGCAGGAGGGACGCCAGAGAAATAAAAGAGACACGTCCCCTTTAAAAGGAAATATAATTTACAGTGTGCAGCCAGGCGGCCCATAGTTTCAATCTCGTTTACTATAGAGAAAACTCTGCTAGCTGTTCTCTATCCCACAAATCCGATTTAATCAGACAAGCCAGCCAGCGTGGCTTGGAGTAAAAACGGATAATTAGTAAACAGAGAACTACTCCAGTGCTTCATTGGCATTCGAGTTGGGCTACTGTGTCGCATTTAAAATGCAGTCTGATGAAGTTTACAAAATCAAACCATTTGTTACTCCTATTGAAGAGGCTTCAGGCCACTTGCAATTAAATTGGAATTAGTGCTCAGAATGAGACACAGCAAATTCATACTAAAAAGGGATCTGACTTTGAGACGTTTGACTTCACTTCAACAGTTTTGTGTGTGTGTGTGTGTGTGTGTGTGTGTGTGTGTGTGTGTGTGTGTGTGTGTAGGGGGGCACTGTCACTGAAATATTTCCTGCTCACCCCAACTCTGCCAGGGTTCAATGAGTGTGCTCCCTTTCTCTCCCCCTTCTGGGGACCCTGGAGGCCACACCCTGCTTACAGAGTGCCCTGAGACCGGGCAGGCTGGTTTCCTGGGAGGGAGGGAGGGAAGGGACAGCTGATGCTGGGGATCCAGGCCCTCAGCCTCACAATGAGCAGATACTGTACTGGGAAGACTGTATCTGCTCACAAAGGGCCATATGGTCCCCTTCTGTACCCAGGCTCGGGGACTCCACGGAGGAGGGGCTCTCTGCCAGAAGGCACACTTCCTAGGGGCACTGGCCCCACCCACCTCCAGAGAGCAGAGCGGGCAGGGAACGAGGCTCACAGAATGTGAGAATTGGAAGGGTCCCAACACAGGCTCCGGTCCAACTCTTTTATTTCACAGGGGAGGAAAAGGGAGGCCAGAAAACTATCCCCGTGGCTGGACCACAATGGGCTTCAAGGCTTCTAGCTGGAGGATCCCTCCCTTCTCCAGAGATGTCCTGGGGGAGCAGCACCCCCTGCACAGAGCCCTGGACCCCGGTAAAAGGGTGTGGCAAGCGCTGCCCTCAAGCCACCTGTCCCCGGCTCCCCAACCTTCCTCCTCGGCTCTGAGACCCTGGCGTCTGGGAATTAGCCTAATCCTGGTCTGCGAAGATCCAGGGCGCCCTGGGTCTCCACCAGCAAGCAGTACTTCATTCTTCCCCAGCATCCTGCTTTTGTACCACACAGGAGAACCAACCGGCTTTGCAGTGTCCCAGGAGGCTGGTGCCCTGGGTGGGACCCTGCTCCTGTCCTCCGGAGCCCAAGACTGGTGCCATGTGGGTTTGAACAGGAACTGTCTCTTCCATGGAGGGAAGAAGCCAGGAGCTCCTCTGAGCCTGTTCCCAAGCCAGACACAGAGAGAAGAGGGGCGGGGAGAGAGAGGAGGGAGGACATTAAATTTATAGGCTTCTAAGAGCAACAGAAGCCCCCAGGAAAGGAGCATTTTATGTGTTGTGAGGCAGCCTATAATGGGTTTCAAGGCTAGGGGGGGGGGGAGTGAGAGTTAGAGATGGGGAGGAACCTTTTGTTATTCAGGGGGAAAGGGGAAAAAAGCAGCAGGTGAGGATGTGTGAAGGATTTGCTGTGGTGTGGGAAAAGGACATGGGCCATTCATATCATTTCACCATCAGTCCCACAAGCCACAAAGCTAACATTTCCTGTCCATCCATCTATGTTCCTCCAAATAAACATCCTTCCTGCACTGACAAATCCTTTCTCTGGAAAACAGGACAGAGGCCCTGAACCTGAAGGCTCAAGTCTCAGCGTTGGACTAATGGATACACCTGGGGGGGGGGTGTTTGTGGGTGTGTGTACCAATATATCGATATAGATACATAATAGATAATAGATATATAATAAATAGATATATATATATATATAAGATAATAGATATATAATAAATAGATATATATAATAGGTATAACAAATAATAGATATATATCTGGTTCAGTGCTGGTTCAGATATTTTACATATATATTACATATATGTGTGTGTATATATATGTGTATATACACACACATATATATGCATGTGTATGTGTGTGTGTATATATAGATATCTATCTCAGTATCCTGCCCTACCAAATGCTCACTTCAATTTTACCCCATGACACTCAACAAGGAAAAACCGGGGAGAAATCCCAACCCAGGCTCACAGGGAACTGTGAAGTTCAATGTCACTCAGTGATTTGGGGCTCTTTTCTCCCTATTTGATTTTCTAGGAATGTCCCTCCTCGGATACATCTCTCAGACTGCTCCCTAACATGTAGGAGTCCTGGGAGGTAAGGAAGTTGAGAAAACAAGACTATCAGTACCCAGACCAGCTAGGCTATTCAGTTTCCCATTCTGCAAGTGGATCTGGAGCCAGAAAAGGCTAGGTTCAAATTGTACATCTGACACAGCAACATGGTCCTGGGCAAGCCATTCAATTTCTCTGTAACTCAATGTTTTGTTTTATCTAGGGGAGGGGTGGGCTCTAAAGTTCCTTCTAGCTCCATGAGCTCATACCTCCATGATCCTAAATGCAAAGCACAGAATTTAGTCATCCCCAATAATGATGGTCATTACGTGATGCAGTATTGCCACAAAGATTTGTGTACATATTTACCTGTATCCAAACATCAATGTCCACATAAACGCCTATTCATGTGCTCTTAGCCAAAATTATGGATTTCTGATTAGTTAGATTTCTACCTTCTCTCAGCTCCTAAGGGCTGAGATTATGTCTATTCTAATTCCTTTTTGTTGTTGTTGAGTTCTGTCTGACTCATCATGACCTCATCAGGGATTTTCTTGGAAGTGACACTGGAGAGGTTTGCCATTTCCTTCTCCAGCTCATTTTACAGACACAGTAAGTGACTTGCTCAGAGTCACAAAGCTAATAACTGTCTGAAGCTGGATTTGAACTCAGGACAAGTTTCCAGGACAAGCACTCTGTCCACTCACCACCTAGCTCCACTAGTGTAATTCCTTAGTATACCCAGAAGAGAACCCGGCAATGTTGAGTGCTGAATTTATTTTAAAGGTAAGGAATCCTGGGCATACAGAGGTACAGTGACTTTCCTGAAGGTCATAAGACTAATTATTTCCTAGCTCCTGGGCCTATCTCTTTTCCACTATACCAGAAAAGTGAAGTCCAAGAGCTCCAACTAACCAGTTGTGGGAATAATGGTCACATCAAATGTAGATGATGATTAGACTTAATAATAATACTTGACATTCATAAAGCACTTTGCAAACATTATTTCGTTTGATCCTTACAATTGTCCTGTGATAAAAGTTTTATTATTCCCATTTTGTAAATGAGGAAACTGGGGTTCCAAGCAAAAAAACACTTATAATCCCATTGTTTCTAAATTGAAGATTTCAACCAAAATCCTTCTTAAAGGAGTGTTCCTTCTACTACACTGGGCTGCCTCCCCATAGATCTGTCCCTGCTTCCCCTAAATATGATTTGACCCATGTGCTGGTTTCTTTCTTCTTAGCCTCCTTCTCTCCCTTAGATCAGAGCAGACTTAATGCAAAGCATTCCCCCTGCAACCATCCTACTTTAGGACCACATCAAATGCTCATTGAAATAATGCAATAATATCTTAACTGGTCTTCCTGCTTCCACTTTGAAGATAATCCTCAATCACTCAAGTGCTTGCTTTAGAAATAATGAATTTTCCATTATTGTAGGACTTCAAAGAGAAGCTAGATATTAACTTGGTAAGTTCAGCTAATCAACAAGCATTTATTAAGTACCTACTATGTGCTGTGTAGTCTTTCCAACAGCAGGTATTGGACTATAAGTGAGATCCTTTTTGAGCTGATACTTCAATAATTCCATTATTCAATGGCAAAAGTCCGTATATAAAAATCTAATTTGATCACAATTTTCCAGAAACACATGCATTGATCTTTATGCCTATATATAGATTTTTAAAAGTGTGTGTGTGTGTGTTTGTGTAGCTCTATTTCAATGAATCTGTGACCTTACTGGTATGGTACTACTTCTAGTGGTACAGGTGAGAACTGATCCACACCTTTCAACTCTTTTCAATTCTTGCTTATTTCCCATTGATAATCCACCTAATGCACATTCAGGCTTTTTTTCTTGGTCTTGTAACAATCCATGGATCAAATAGATATTAGCTGTAAAACACTTGGATGATGTCTGGCACAAAGTGGGTACTTAATAAATAACTATTCCTTTCCCTCCTCCACATCCCTTCCATCCCTTCCCTGACCATGTGCTCTCCCTACACAGCTGTTTGGGGCTTTATTTTCTGACCATTCATTGCTGAGGTGCTGTCCCTTATTGTGCTTAATGCCTCCTTATGGCATGGCAGTGACTCAAGACCTTCAAGGGCTCTATCAGCAGAACATAAACACTGCCAGGCTATTCCTAGAGTCTTCTGGCCAAGCTGGCTACAAAATGACCAGTTTTGTTGGCCAAAGCAGCTCTTAAACAACCACTGATTAAGAAAAATAATATTATTTGCATTGATGGAGGAAGTACCCAATCAATAAATGTTCAGATACAGAAATATTACTTTAGGATGTTTCTTGCATTTATATAATAAATTGCTGTTTTCTTATCCTTAATATGGCTCTGTCTTTTGGATTATCCACATTTACTATTTGAAGATAACACTACTGATTACATAAGACTAAAGAGATCCTCAGTAAGATCCATGGATAATTTAAGAGTTTGGTCTAATAAGTCACATAGAAAAAAAAAGTAGACAAAAAAAGGCTATTGCCCAGACTATGAAATAGAATCAAATGAAGAGTCAATAAGAACATATTATATATTACATATTGCACACATGCACATGCCATATAGTATACATTCAATATGTTATATTACATAATTCCATATTATATGCCATTGCCTAATTTTCCTGGCAAATAGTTCCAATCATGTTGCCTCACCACCCAGAAACCTTAAAATAGTTTTTGGTTACTGTTGGTAGGGATATAAATCTCTATTACATATAAGCAAACTCTAAGCTCTTTAGATTGATATTCAAGGCCCTTCATAATCTAGTTCTAACCACTTTTTTCCAATCTTATTTGACTCTATTTTCTCCCCTTTCTACATTCCAGTCAAACTAAATTATTTGTCATTTTTCCAAAGACACTCTGTTCTTTCTCACTCTCTTGTACCTTTACTCACACTGTTCCCCAGTCTATCAATTCTTATTCATTCTCTAGCTCAATCTACTGAAAACACAACTCATCTTCCAACAATATACCACTTGCAGCTTTCCTTGATCCTCTCAGTCAAAATTACCAGCACCCTACCTTGCATTCTTATAGGATTTGTGTCTCTTATACACTTAGGTTATATTTCATATTATAGTTGTTTACATACAAATCAGGACAGCTGGGTAGTGCTAGTCTGAAATCAGGGGAGACATCTTCCTGAGGTCCAAATCGGTCTCAGATACTTGCTAGCGGGGTGACCCTGGGCAAGATCCTTAACCTTGTTTGCCTCAGTTTCCTTACCTGTAAAATAAGATGGAGAAGGAAATGGCAAACAACTTCTATATTTTTGCCAAGAAAAGCCCCAATGAGGCCATGGAGAGCTGGAGATGAATGAAAACAACTGAACCACAAATCTCCCCTACTAGACTGTAAGCACCTAGAAGGCAGGATCTCTTACTTAACTTTGCTCTGCCCACAGCACCTAGCAGAGTACCCAAGAAATAATAGGCACTAAATAAACATGAATGAAAAAGGGAGTGACTACAAGAGAGCTTCCCCTGGTGGGTACTTTCCCCAGCTCCCCAGCCCTTGCCTGACAAAGCAAGCACTCCCAGGCCAGATAGAGACTGTTCTTGTGGCCTATTCTCAGGGTGTCTGAGCCCAATTTGTTACTCCTGGGATTCGATTTCCATGACAGACCTAAAACCCCTAAAATAGAGCCACTAATGGAAATGCCAAAAAATGTGTCACTAACATACACATAAATCGCAACCTCCAATACC
Organism: Antechinus flavipes; assembly: GCF_016432865.1. Classification (NCBI taxonomy): domain Eukaryota; kingdom Metazoa; phylum Chordata; class Mammalia; order Dasyuromorphia; family Dasyuridae; genus Antechinus; species Antechinus flavipes. The sequence goes on along the minus strand of NC_067400.1, from coordinate 510,782,449 downwards.
ATCCTGCTAGCAAAATAAAGATTGATTTTTTTTTTAAAGCAGCATGGGCTCCTTTTGACTCTGCGTCTAAGTAAGCAGAACCCGTTGCTCGAAGGGGGGGAAAGATGCTCTTAGATTAGCAAAGTCTAGGCAGGAAGGAGAAGCCTTGTGGGTCACTTTCTGGGCCTCAAGTACTAGCTCACCTCCCTCACATTATCAAGTAGATATTGTGAACATTTTGTATCTTCTCATTAAAATTTAAGCTCCTTGAGACTTAAGGCTATTTTTTTATTCTATTTTCCTATCTTCTTGGCATTTAGCTTTTTGGTTAAATATAAACCACATAATCCTGAGCTCTTTCCATCTACCTAGCCAAATTACAGACCCCACTTTCATGTACTTTCTGTCTTTTCTAATCAGTCCAACAGCTTCATTTTCAGTCGTTTCATCAAAAAACATTCACTGAGGGCATTCAAAGTCCATCATAACTTAGCTTCCCCCCACAAAACCCCTATCTCTTCAGTCTTCTCAAACCATTCTCTTTGCCAAGTATTCTTAGATCCTCCCGGCTATTTTACCAAAAAGATACTCCATTTCTTTACTCTCAACATATTCTCTGGCTGTCTCCTATGCATGGAATATTATTCCTCCCTCATTTCTGCCTATTCGTTTCCCCTAATTTCTTTAAAATTCCAGCTAAAATCTGCAAGAAAGTCTTTCCCAATCCCTCTTGGTTCTAGGGCTTTCCCTCTCTTAATTATTTCCTATTTATCCTGTTTATAACTTGTCTGTACATCTTTATTTGCTTACTGTCTCTCCCCTCTGAGGTCCTCACGGGACAAAGTGATTTTTGCTTTTTTTTGTATCTCCAATATTTAGCACTGTCCCTGATTCACAGTAGTTATTCATCAGTCATTTCAGTCCTGTCTGACTTTCTGTGTCTCCATTTGGGGTTTTCTTGGCTGAGCTATGGAGTGGTTTGCCATTTCCTTCTCCAGCTCATTTGACAAATGAGGAAACTGAGTAAAATAGAGTTAAGTGATTTGTCCAGGGTCAGATAGCTGACCCATAGACATTAGGGATATTATCAAGTTTAAATAAGCTGTGATCCCTGTCTTCACAGAGTTTGAAGTCCAATTCAGGGAATAAGACTAAGACAACGATCATAAATATTACATGGTAGATGCATTATATGAGATCATTATCAACAGACAGGGGAGTGTCAAGGAAGAAAAATAGCATTTGGTTTGGGCTTTAAAGGATGGAAAGAATTCTGTGAGCAAAGGGACCAGAGGACACAGAAGGCTTGGGAACGGCCTGGGACAAAGCATGAAGACCTCTTCGGGGGGTCTGAAAGCAGTCCAGTTTGGCTGAAGTAGAAAGTGCACTGAGAATATAAGAATGAAACCAAATAAGGTAGCATGGCCCCAGAGAGGAGAAGATTCTAAAAGCCAGGTTAAGGGCTTTACCTTGATTTAGAATACTATGTAGAACTAATGAATATAGAATAATCTTCCTATCTCTCCAACCTTAAACAGTTTACTAATTCTCATGTGGGTCTTCTTTCTGGAAGAACTTTTAGTAAAACAGAAACAGCCTGGGAATGTAAGTAATTGTTGTTAGTAACAGTAACAACAATAGGACTGCTAACATTAAAAAGAATTGCTGACGTGTATATATAGAACTTCATTGTTTCCAAGTGCCATATGTGTATTATCTCATTTCATCTTTACATTAATCCCATGAGATAGGTGCTTTTATTTTTTTTTCCATTTTACAGATGAGAAAACTGAGGCCCCCAAAAGTTAAAAGCCTTAATTAAGTTATACAGCCGGTAAGTTTTCAAGGTGGCATTTGAACTTAAGTCTCCTTGACTCCAAGCAAAGCACTTGTTCAATTATGACAAGTTGCCTCCCCGAAATATTTATTTTTCCCAAAACCTGGTATAGAGGATTTGGGTAGAACATATTAATAAGAATGATGATGGATCTCATTTGAATCAGGAAACTTGGATTCTGGGATTCAATGGGAAGAGAAATAGACTAGTCCCTCCAGGTGTGTCAACCTTGTCCCTGAGTGTATTAACTTTGTTTTGACATTATTTCCCATGAACAGACCTAAGAAGAAAGAGGAAATAAGATACATGTGTAACTAAGGGAGGTTTTTTTTTTAAACAGGTAGAATGAAAATCAACTCTCTGGATGAAGGAAAATGTAGGAGAAATGGTAGTTTTCCTTTTGGAGAGGTATAGGAGAAAAATCATCTTTTAAAAATAATATGTTCCTCTTTTTAACACCATCCCAAATTTTTTCCCCCCTCAAAACATCGATCCTTCTTTTTTGTATCCCCTCTCTCTTTCACTCAGTTGGACTTCTGTGATCCTTTGAGAGATGACTACCATTTCCTATTCATACCAGCACAGTCCCCAAGTGCTAAAATCCCAGCTCATCTCAGACCAGATAACACCTGAGATCTATCCACGAGAGGCTGAGGCGACAGTAAAAGAGAAAACATTTAGGAAATCTAAATTGGCTGCCCTCAGGTTTAGGGTGATTTATTGTCCAAATTGGCCAAAAGGAAGAGACAAGATACATACTTGGGGATAAAAGAATTGAATCCCAGGCTGGCCACACTATTACTGCTACTTCTTCATATTAATAGAAGAGTTTAACATTATCATAGAATCATAACTTCAGGGAAAGAAGAAGCCATTCATCAGAGTAATGATATCAAATTCAAACACAAACAGGGTCCACTTAAAACATAATGATGATCTTTGTGGGCTGCATGTTGACTCAGAAAACCACATATTAACATTATCTATGTTTTATTGTTTTTTTACCTATTTTGTTAAATATTTCCTAATTCCATTTTAATCTGGCTCAGGATGCACTTCAGAATACTGTGGTCCATACTGATGGGCAGGCTTTGTGGAAACTGAGATTTTACAGATGAGGAAATTGAGGCTCATAATTTGCTCAGAATCACATAGCTGTACTCAGGGGCAGGATTTGAATCAAGATTTTCCTGACTCTTCTAGGCCAGACACTTACATCCATTATATCTTAATACCTCTAAATCTGTAAAGAAGTTAACATATAATATCTCATTTAAGCTCTATAAGAACCCTGTGAATTAAGTAATAAGACTACCAGTATATCCTATCTTCTCCCACAGATTGTTATGAGAATCGAATGAGAAAGTAGATTGTAGCTTGCAAAGAGCATTATTATCTCCATTTGACAAATAAGGAAATTTGAGTCAAGAAAAGGTTAGTAAGCAATTTACTCATGTTTTCGCAGCTAATAATTTTTAGAGTGGGATTTGAACCCGGGCTTCCAGGATTCCCATACTCTGTCCCCTGTGTCAAACTGTATAACTCATAGGATTGGAGGATTCAGAACTGGACCTTCTCTTCCCGAGACAGACCATCAGGTCCATCCTCCACATTTTACAAATGAGGAAACTGAGACCCACTGAAATTAGGGACTTGCCCAAAATCACCGAGGTGATAAGCAGAACAGTCACGATTTTAAGCCGGTTTCCTTGACCCCAAATTCTGTGGTTTTTACTCTAAACCAAAATTCTCTCTTTATTTCTTTCTTGTCTGAATTTCTGCATGTACAAAGTAGAGATACGATTTCCAGCCTTCCCTACCCACTTCTCCCAGAAGGTGACTGAGGCTCCAAGGTGATCCTGGGTCAGGAAAGTGGCTTGAGAACTGTAAATTGCTGTATACAAACGAGGGCGTGGGTTAGCTTCACCGGAGCTGCTGGACTGGGAGGCCGCCAGAGTCTTCCCTCACCGCGCTGCTGTCATTTATTTAATATACACTTAATTTTGCACAAAGCAACTTATTTAATGTCTGAACGAGCAGGAACACAGCTCGATTCCCTGAAGGAGCTTGGGGAGAGGAGCCAAGATGAAGACCCCAATGATACAATTTACTCGAGGTGGGGATCAGCAGTCATCCACAGCCTGCTTGGAAAGGCTGCCTCCGGAGTCGAGGACATGGCGTTCATATTAATTAACATCTTCATAGAAGGAAAATTCTCTCCAGGGAGTGTCTGTTTGATTATTCTTATTTACTCAGTGATATTCCAGCTCAGTTATTTCCCAACTCTTCTCTCCCTACCCCACTCCTGCTTCTTCCTCATTTCAACTTTAAGCTGCAAGGGCTCCCCCCCCCCAATGAATTCTTTCCCAATAAATAAATAAAGAATGAATTTAAAAGCTAAGATGTTTTTGGCTACTGCCCAGTAGATGAGAGAGGGTAAGGTCAAGATTCCTGGGACAGACTGTTCTTAAATGCTGGATTGAAGGCTTTAATAAACCCCACCCTGGACAAAGAATCACAGGATTTAGAAGGGATCATCTAGTCAAAAGTTTATAGCTCATTTTACAGATGAGAAAACTGAAGCCTAAATGGGACTGAATGAGATCTTCATAAATTATTTAGTTCGGTGCCTGACACAAAGTAGGTGCTATATAAATGTTAGCTGTGATTATTATCATTACTAGTATCATTATAATTATGTAACTCATCTAAGGGGCAGTTAGGCTGCACTGGGCTTGGAATCAGAAAGATCCATCTTCATGAGTTCAAATCCAGCTTTTGACATTTACAAATTGTGTGACTCTGAGCAAGTCACCTAACCCTGTTTCTCCATCTGTAAGATGAGCTAGAGAAGGAAATGGCAAACCATTCCAGTATCTTTGCCAAGAAAACTCAAATGGAGTCACAGAGAATTGGACAGAAAAGGAAATGACTAAACAACTACAATAGATTTACCTAAGGTTACCTAGATAGTAAAGAGATGGGCCAGGATCTGAACTCTGACGTGAAATCCAGCAGTTTTAGGGCCACCTCCTTCCTTCATTATCTTTAGAAATAAGAAAAGTCAAACCTTACTGAACTACTGGGCTATGATCTGAGTCAGAGGAATGGACAAGATAGAATAAAGTGGGGGCATTGGATGGTAGATTTAGAGCTGGAAGAAAATGTAAGAGGTTATCTAATCCAAACCACTCATTTCACAGACCCAAAAATTCAGACCCAAAAACTCTTTCTGCTGTATTATGGCTCTGGAAATACTCTCACTTCTCTTCCTTTCTTTTTAGAGGTGGCCAGATAGTACGGTGGATAGAGTAGAGGGCCTGATATCAGGAAGATGCAAGTGTAAATCCAGCCTCAGACACTTACTAGTTATGACTCAGAGTCACTTATCTCAGTTTCCTCATCTGTAAAATTATATAATTATATATAATATATAAATTTATAATTATATAATGCATAATAACATATTATACTGTTATATTAGAATAATAACAATATCTACCTCACAGGGTTATAGTGAGGATTAAATAAAGTAATATCCATAAAGTGATTAACACAGTACTTGCCATATAATAGTATAGATTAATGCTTATTCCCTCCTCCCCTATCCCCACATTGGTTAAAGAAATAGGGGCCATGTGAAAAACACCTGTTGGGGAGGGCATGTATTTGTGAAGAGAGTGATGGAGATGAATAGGGCAGTGATGAATGCTAAGGGAACCCCAGCCCTTTCCCCATATAACATGGCTTGAATTTGGTGTTGGGGGAGGGGTGAGACTAACAAGCTCTAGGGTTATTCCCTTCCTTCTGCTCTCAGAGTTCATCCCTTCCTTCCCCCCTTCTCCTCCTCCCCTCCCTAAATGTTTGTTTTTTAAAAGCACACTCACACAAATCACCTCTTGGAGCATCCACTCTGGGGCTGTAAATAATTCAGGGATAAGGGACTAGGTTCCATCATTATTGGATAGCAAGCAAGCAAACAGTTGAACAAACTTTCTTGTAGTGGAAAGTCTGCCTCCGCCTGAACTGATTTATTCCAAGGACCATCTGGACCCAGAGAACAATGTGCTCTCCTATCTGAATGACCGGCCGTATTAGTCATACCCTCTTAACTCGACCCCTCCGTCCCTAATCTTCACACTCTCCCTCATTCTCTTTGACTGGGGCCAAGTCTCTGGCTCCCTTTTCTCACCTCTCCCCAGGCTGAAGAAATTCAGCTGAGACAAAGGATCCTGCCTGCTTGCTTGTGGGTCCAGCAGTCAAACTCCGACAGGCTACATAAAAAGTGACCCGTGTGTCCCCTCCTGCCTCCCAGCCCCCCAACTCCCTCTCCCTCGCTGGGGGCCTTCAGAGCAGCTCTCCACACCTGCTCTCCAGTCTCCTCCACTCTACCGGCCTGCCCGGCTCCAGGTTAACAGCAGCCAGAACTCGGGGCTCTCTGGCACTCTGACCAGCCCCCACTCCGGCGGGATCATTCCCTTACAAGCACCTGCTTCACTTTCCTCCCCATTCGGTACAGCTGATGCTGCCCACCTCTGCACTGGCTTCTGTTCGCCTCGAGCTTATTCTCCAGTTCTCATGTACTGGTATCTTCTCACCCCAAGTAGGATATCAGCAGTTCCCCAAAGGCAGGGAGCCGGCCATCCCTTGGCTGATCTGGATTTTTTCCTTTTTAAACGCCATTATATCTAGCACAGTACTAGGCAGGCAGGGAAATGTTCCACCGTGCCTTAACATAACACAATAAATGTTTACAGAATTGAATCAACATTTGCTGAATGAATAAATGAATGGCTCCACCATAGAATCACTGACTCTTCAGGCTATAAAATGACCTAAGGAATCATCTTCTAACACTAATGATGAAGAATATGACTCAACTCCTGACACCAGAAGGGTCTAATATGCAAAATAAAAGTTATTTTTAGACATGTGAATTCATGTCGCTTTGATTGCAGAGTTTTGTTTTCTCTTTATTTTTTAATAGGTCAGAGTAAGAAGTAAAAAAATAAATTCTTGCTAATTAAAAAAAATACAATTTAATTTTTAAAAAAGAAGTCATTTCATCTCTCAGAATCTTAACAAGATGTCACTCAAAGAGATGCTTGTCTTCCACATTTTGATAGGTTGCCAGGGAAGGTGGTCCCATCCATTTAGTTCCCTTATCTTAGGAGGATGTTTGTTTTTTATGCTTTATCTTAGAAGCAAAAGCAGTTGTATAAGTTTGTAGATCAGGTGTCTCCATGCTTAACCAGGAAAAAAAAGAAAAAAGTCAAGTTCTAATTCAGAGAGAGACCTAAGTATTTCCTTTGCATTCATCGCCTTCTGCCATTTGCCTCTCTGCCCGGAGTTAAGCAATTTTAATGCACCTGCCCTGAGAGCCCCCACCACGCTGCTCTGATTTTATGTCTCGCCAGTCCTATGCCAAGGGAGAATTGATGGTAATGAGGGGTGGGTGGGGGAGAGAAACTCAGGAAGACAATTAGCAGGGGTGGGTTTATGGCAACAGGCAGCAAACTCATTCATTTCATGTTTTGCAGAATATAAAAGCACTGAAACATTTTAATTTTAAATTCTTATCATTGAATTTACTGCTTTTCTCTCGCAATGATTTGTGTTGCTTTTTAATTTTTACAGTCTCTACAGAAGCCAGATGCTACCGCCTAAGGACAAAATAATAAAAACCTACTGCAGTCATGAGTTACAGAACCAAAAAGAAACAAGCAGTTGACAGAAGTTAATATCTCAATTTAACAGTGCTGCTTTGCTAATGATCCTTTGATATGTGTTTATTTAGAAAGGTCTGATCTTGACCTTGAAGGCAAACTCAACCACAAAGTCTTTATGAGAAAAGAAAAAGACTTTATTTATAGATTGGCTTTGTGTCAATCACTGTGGCAGCTGGGCCCAAAGTGCCAAGTCACCAGGGGGGTCACTCTCAAATAAAGTGTTAATTTAGGGATCAGTGTGGGGAGACGGAAAAAGAAGGAGGAGGGTTCAGGAAATTACATTCCAAATCAGGACAGGGCCCGTGGGCCAGGTTCTCCAATTGCCTTTTCCATTGGACTGGGGCTTCTGGCTTGATCTCTCGGGAGCCCTCTGGACTACTGAGCGTGAGATGGGACTAGAAGTTCATCAAGGAGGGAGGATTCAGAGGGCTGGGTGAGCATTGGGCTACATGCATGGTTACTTTTGTGCTCATACATCAAGCTCACTGCCATTTCTTTGCCAAAAAAATTGGGAGATTTTGGGGGGAAGGGTTAAAATCCCATGGAGTGAATCCTATCAAGTACTTATGTTAAATAATCCTGAGGCCTTGGAGGGACAACAGGAAATCAAGGAGGGGGAGACGGAATCACCAAATCTCAAGAGTTGGAAGGTATTGGTCCCACCAGAACCTGAACAGCCATCTCAAATTCCTCAACCACTCAGCCTACATTTGAAGGCCTTCAGAAATGGGGAAGTGTCTCCTGAAGGAGCACAATCCCCATCCGGATAGTTCTAGTTATGAGGAGATTCTTCTTTGTATCAAGCTGAAATTTGTCTATCTGCAGAGAGCAGAATTCATCTTCCACTGGATAATACTCTAAACTGGTGCCTCCAACCCCAGGTCTAGCCTTACGCAGTTAAACTTCCTCAGTGCCTTCAATCCTCTAGTGGAAGGGTTTTTGGTCCATTCACCATACTGATATGAAAAATAGTGAAATTAGAGGAAAGAGTGAGCTTTCCAGTCTTCTAATTCCCAGCAAATTTTCATCCAGTGGCTTTAAACTCAAAGAGAAATGATACCTACAAGCCGAATAGTGACTTAAGAAAGCCACAAATTAACATTATTTAAATTGTATTAAATTTTAATTTATTTTGCTTCACATTTTCCAATTACATTTTGATCTGCTTTGGGAGATTTCTGGGCCAACAAGTAAATGTGACCCCTCTGGAGTAAGTGACAGTAGATTTAAGAGCTAAAAAGGATCTCAGAGGCCTTCTAATCCAAGGCCTTCATTTTATGGATAAGGTTTGCTCAAAGTTACAAAGGTGGTGAGAAACAAGTTAGGATTCTGGTTGCAAATAGGAGACTTAAGGCTAAGGCTCACTTTATTCCCATGCTCATAGACAACATAGTCCAGTATTCCCTCTCTAGAGAATGAATGAATACAAGGATGTGGGTCAAGAGGTAGGCTGTTTGAGGAAGTCAAGTTCTGGGTAAATGGGAAGTCAGAAAAACATTTTTCATCAACTAACTGAAAAATAGCATTTCTTTTGATAACAATGAAAAAAAAAAACACTAGCACATTATTCTGACAGACTCCATGGATTTCTTCAGTTCATGACATTGAAAAGGTTAAGAACTCCTGCTCTAGAGCATGGATATTCTTAGGCAAATGCTGCCTGGTGTTTCTTGGCTTAAAAGGAAACAAAATCCTTAAATAGGTTAGACAGCACAATTGGTTAAGACAACAGCTACAAATCTGATTTTCCAAGTCACTTGAGTGGATGCCCATGGTATGGTCTTTCTCCCACCTGTTACATTTAACAACTTCCATGTATGTTCAGAGAAAAACCTGACTGAAAATGACTGAACAATAAAAGCATGTGTGTTATCCAGGGTTTTTCTCCCCTTGGAACTCTCTTAAAAAAAAAAAGAAAAGAAAAATGCTAGGGTAATGTGTAGAGGAATTAAGTCTCAAGTTCCACTGATTCCTTCTCAATTTTAATTTATATGAGCCAAGGGAGTATATTTACTCAGCTTATTCGATAAACAAAAATACCTACCAGGTTTCAGGCACTATACCTAGAACTGGAAATATAAAGACAAAAATGAGATCGCTTTAATTCCTCGGCCTGGATCATTTTTAGAACTTCTGGACATTTCATAATGATAAACATTGTTTTCTCTTGTAGTTTTGCCTACTATTCCAAGACCAAAGTGAATACTATGATTTGCAAAAAGCAGGGGAAATAAGGGATTGTGTATGATAGCATCCTAAAGTGGAAGATGAACTGGTTCTGAAGATAAAAGACGTAGGTTAAAACACCACCTCTGATAAGTGCTTGCTTACTTAGGTGACATGCTTAGCAAATCAAGTCACTTCAGTTCTTTGGACCTTATCCTAATCTATAAAACAAGGGGGTTCGACTAGATAGTCCCTGGGTCCTTTCTAAACCTTATGTTTTGCTAAGATGTTATGTTCTTCAAGAGGAGAACATGTAACTTTAAGTAAATAAAACATTACGCACCAAGTAATTTTTGTTTGGGGCTGGGGTTTGTATGACAACAGAGGAATCCACTTTGGTTTATCAATGTGAACCAGTATTCCAGTCTGCTTCTGCTTCCTTCCCACCCCCTCCCAGAAGCATCTCTCTACAATTACCCCACAGCCCGACTGGGTTCCCTACTGAGAGAGTGAAGAAAGGGGGGAGGAGAGAGCTGAGTGCCCTTAATTCTGTTCTGTTCACAACTCAGCAACCCTACAAGGAAGCCCTGGGAGATGTCACTCTGTTCCCAGTGGAGATAAAACAGCAAGGGGAGCTGGTAACAAATCTAAACCACAACCCTCATCTCCACCTTTTATCAGCTATCAGGTCTAGACTCCGGCTTAGCAGGGTGTGCCCTTCCTGGACCTAGCACTGGCTCCCTGAGCCTCCCACCCACCCAGCTCTGTTTCCAAGGCTTCCTCCTCCATTGGGAATCCTCACCCTTGTTTCTACATCTAGATGCATGACCCACAATCTTTGTCAACCAGGGCCATGGACAAAGAATGAAAGAACCCCCAGATTTGGAAGTGGTTTAGGTCTCTGAACAATACTACTTCTCAAATTATAAATAAATATAAATAGTGGTTAAGTAACAACAACCAGAAATAAATACACAGAGGAGAAGGAAGACACAGTCTCTCACAATTTTATAATTTCTTCCCAGTCTAGGTCTATGAATTAGGAAAACTACATATAATTTTCAGACTTTTCTTACATATTGATTGCTTTTTTCTTTCTTATTTCTTCTTTGACCTATTTTCTTAAAAAATCTTTGTTATGAGGGACACTCCATAGGAGGAAAGATCCTGGGAAGACTTCTCTGATGTAAAAATTAAAGATATCAATATTTACTTCTGCCCTTAAAAAATCCTTCGCAGTATAAATCCCCCCCTGCTGCCTTTTAATCTCATTTCCTCTTGCCCCATTATAATTCATTCATTCAAAATACATTTATGAAGACCATATTTTGTGCTAAAGAATGCTTTACTTCCTTCAAGATTCCACTCATATGCTATAGCAAACCTTTCCTGATCCCAGCTAGTAATTCACACCCCCCAAGGTACCTTGCATTTATTCTGAACATATTTATTCAGCATGATTTGTATATTCTATACAAGCAGGTTGTCTCTTTCAATAGGACATAAGTTCCCTGAGAACAGAAACGGTTTCATGGGGAGGGGAGTTGTATCCCCCAAATCATCCATTCAATGCCTATCACATAGTAAGTACTTAATAAAGCTTGCAGATTGCTTGATTGCAATAAAAATGTCTACATGATAGTCGTGTGTGTGTGTGTGTGTGTGTGTGTGTAAAAAGTATGTTCAACCTTAAGTAAATGGTTGTCAAGTTTTCTGTGAGTTGGGGGAAAATGCTTTCTTCTGTCCCATATAAGAACCTCTAAATATACACAGCTGCAAACATCTGGGTGAAATCACAACTCCCAAATGGATCAAAGTTAGGACGATCTGACTGCACATTCTCGATGCAACTTCTTGCAAATTCCCAAAGTCTGCAAAAGCGGGCTCCCCCAGATAAGTTCTGCAAAGGCCCTGGTCTGGCAGACCTGGGATAACCCCCAAACTTCTGGCATTGGGCCTAGTCAACAAGAGGAAAGAGTAACAGCCCAACCTCAGGACTGATCAGGCAGCAAACACCCGACTGAATTTTAATCAAGTTGTTGTTGCTGTTGTTGAATCTGTCCCATCCCAGGCTGAATTTATGTGTCTTTTGCATAGGACAATTGCTGGTTATCAGGTAAAGTAATAAAAGATCATTCATAAAATTAGAATCACCACTTGTTTTTATAGCTCTCATTAGAGGGCATAAAAGGCAATTCTTTTCAGTATTTTGATGCTTAAAATATAAATTAAAGTTAACTGGACGCTGTTAACCTCAGAGATCCAGAATCACTTAAAGTAGAGGGGTAACTCCATACCATCCACACCAAATCAGGTTTAAACTGCTCAGCCTGGCACTTAAGGCTTTCCAACAACTGGTCCCAGCTAATCTCCACATCATACTCAGTTCCCCCAGGCCTGGGAAAAACACAGGACTGACACTCTTTCTCTGAAGGTTGCCGGCTGAGCTCCACAGCCTCAGGCAAATCACAAACTTTAGGGAGGTCTTAGTTTCTTCACAAGATACACTAACATTCTTTGGCTTTTCTACTTAAAAAAAAAAAAAGTTTCAAGCTTTCTTCTACAGGGAAAAAAAATAGTCCTATCTGTACAAATGTATATGTGGGTAGAGAGAGAAAGACAGAGGCAAAAAGAAAGAGACAGAGACAGAAGGGGCAGTGGGGAGGGAAAGACAGACAGGGAGAAGCTTTATGGAGTGGGCATAAAAAACTGGAAACTAAAGGGATGTTCATAAACTGAAGAAGGGATGAATAAGTCATAGTATAAGAGGGTGGTAATGAAATGTTATTATGCTTTAAAAAGTGAGGAAATAGATTTCCAAAAAAAATTGGCAATTTTCATATGACCTGATGTAGAATAAAAATAATAAAACTAAAAATTAATATGGGAACGTCAGTAAAAATAAGAGAAGCAATTTTGAGGACTTAAAAATTGAAGGAAAAATGAAATAAACAGAACTAAGAGAACAACTTAGATAACAACACTGCAAAGATAAACAGCTCAAAGTTCTAAGAATTATGACCAATACAATAACTATCCATGTTTTCAGAGAACTTAGCATTATTAGCATGACAGAAAACTGATAGATTCAGAGGTGCCAAAGGAGACTTTTTAAAAAATAATCACCGAGTTTGTTTTTGCTTAATTATGCATACTTGGTTACATGAAATTTGTTTTTCATTTCTTGCGACAGGGTGAGAGGCAGAGAAAATACATTTCTGCTAATTTAAAAAAAAGCTTAAAAAACAGAGGTAGGGACTGCTAACAGTTGTAAAATACTGCATGCAGTTTCTGATGAGCTCAGTTTTATTCAATTATTTTTATTTTGCTATAAGAGATATCTTAAAGAACACAGGCAATTCTGCAATTTTGTAATGTAAAAAAAATCAGTATTTTTTTTAAAGAGGGAGAACAGCTCAGTCTACTTTCTTCCTATCCATGTGGGCTTGGAATTAGCTCAATGGAAAGGAACTTATTTGAGGAAAACTTTAAAAGATGTCAAAGAGTAGGAGAAGGATAAAAACAACAAAACCTTTATAGTAGGAGTTGTGTATTGTCTTTTTTTTTTTTTTTTTTTTAAAGGCACTCCTAGCATCTCAGGACATTAAAGTGACTGTTAAGGTAAGTTAAACCTTCTCAAGATGAATTTTCCTGCTACTTTTAATTAAAAGTTCTTTAGAATTAAAAGGACACTATTCAGAAAAGGCTGGAAAAAAATTTCATTGACACTAACCCCCACTCCCCTCCCCTTTTTCCCAAGGAAAAGAAAAAGCTATTTTGTGCACGGCTCACCCGGACCACACTGTACAAAGGGAGGTGGATTGGCGGCAAGACACATGAGATGACCCTTTGACCCCAAACCGCTGACAAGTCCTCAATGGCATAAATACCAGATAATCAATCACAAGCCAGGAGGGCGAGTCCCCCTGCCCTTGCCCAGCGCTGGAGTTTATGAGAGATACACTGTAAATAGACACTGGTTTCTTAAGAGGCCCCCTCGGCATTCCAGGGGCAAGCTATAATCCTGAACCGGGTATGGCCAGATCCTTGACCATCTAGTTTTACAGCTTTCATCACCAGCTTATAAAGGGCTTTTCCCTCCCAATTTCCCACTGCAATCTGGGCTCACTGATAGATTCTCCACTGACTTACTGATTCTTCTGTTGAGAAACTGACCCGAACCAAACAGGGAAAGCCCCAGGAATGAACAGGGAAGAAGGTTCCAAATAAAGAAGGAAAAGGTTGCAATGGACAGCCTGTGGGTGGGAGTGGGAAGGCCGGGGAGGGGAGCTGGGGCTGGGACTTAATCCGAGGTCCACAATTCCAGGCCTTCATGGACCTGGGAACCCAAGGGTCCAGCTTCCGACATCAACATTGTTGTCCACAGCTTTCCACAAGTTATTCAACTTCTCTAAGACCGTTTCCTCCCTCATAGGATGAAGATGATTGAATAGATGGTCAACAGAGTGGTTCTGACTGCTAAGTCAGATATTCCAGTCGCGCCTCTACTTCTGATAAGCTTTGTGATTGAGGACAAATGACTGTGTCTCTCCGGGGCTCTGTGTCTTCATCTATAAGAAAAGGGGTGATACTAGATGTACGTCTCCATTGATCTCTTCCGATTCTGTGAAAAGGCAACGCCTTTCTAGGTCACGCCAAGGCTGGTGCGCCAGCTTCTGCATGAAGCCTTTCCTGCTCCCTCCAGGTCTCTGGTGACCTCCCTCCCAAAGTGACTTTATATTTATATTGTATATTATGCAATTAAAAAAACTCTCTCTATATAATACAATTACATACAATATTGCATAATATGTATTATATTGTATATTTATATTTATACTGTACATCTATTTATGTAAATTTACAACATATAAATATTGTGTCCCCCAATAGAATCTAAGTAGAGCTGGCTTATTCTTTGCATTTGCATCTCTAGCACTGGCACAGAGTAAGTCCTTTTTAAATACTTGTTAATAGATAAGTGTATACAAATAAGGCAGAAATAGAGATATCTTTTTTCTGAGCCGACAGCCATTAAAGGTCCTGATAAAAAGGGAAAAAATACCTACCCATACCAGAGATACATTTTTGCAACAACTGAGATATGGGTAAGTTTAGAAGCTTACTGTTGTAAGTTACCCTAACTCTTTGTGAGCCATTTGGGATTTTTCTTGGCATGGATAGTGGAATGGTTTTATTGTTTCCTTCTCTTTATTTTACAGATGAGGAAACTGAGGCAAACAGGATTAAGTGATTCTCCCAGGCTCACACAGCTAATAAGTGTCTGAAGCCAGATTGGAACCCAGGAAAATGAGTGTTTTTGACTTGCGGTCCACATTGCTCTATTCACTACATCACCTAGCTCTTCTTAGAGATTTAAAAAACCTTAAACAGCAAATACACTCAAAACTACAAGAAAACAATCTTGTACATTGTATGAGATCGATGGGTGTTCATCTCTGTCTCTTCATCCAGGACTCAGAAAGCTGGCTAACCCCACACTGAGAATGTCTCCAAAACAAATCCTGAATATCCAAAGAATTTTACCAAGATTCAAAACTAGTCCAATAAATAGAATGGGTGAGGGAGCAGGGGGGAGGGGAGAGGTTCTTGGTAACTAAATTTGATAATGCTTTTGTGTTGGGGTCAGAGGTTAAATATGGCCACACTAATCCGCTTCATCCAGTATTAAAGCACAAGGGAGATTTTTCTGTAGCTTAGCAAGAGGGCTTTTCTCCTCACTGAAGAAATAGTATTTACTCAGGAAAATTGAATGTGAACACTGGGCGCTGGAGACCCAGCCCTGCGTTCATTTGACCAGTACACCTCAGTTACTGGCAGCTGGCTTTGGGTACTTTATTGTTAAGTCTGAACGACAGGGAATATACAGTGGCACTTAAAAATTTTTTTTCTTTCAAGAACTAACCTTCCATCTCTTTTCCCCTTCATCCAAAATTGAAACTTACATTTTTTAAAAATTTCTTTTTTAAAGAATAGTAACTGACCAGGCAGTGTTACATAGGAGCAAACAGAAGCAGCAGCTCAGGTAACTTAGTTATCCATGAACTGAAAACACTAACCCTAACCCCAGAGTAGGGAGGAAAGCAAAGAAAGTCTCGCAATAACTACTCAAGGAAGCCGTTGCAGACATACAGGAACCTCAGGAGCAAAGAGAGCCTCCAGAGTTGTCTGTCACTGTGGGGAGGGAATGCCTCTGAACTGGGAGTAAACTATTCTTAACTGGAAGATAGGAAAGAGTTAAGTGGCAAGAGCTGAAATTGCCTTACTACCAAGAGGATCTATACTTCTCCCCACTTTAAAAGGCAGGAGTCGGATTTTTTCCCCTCTTCCCAGGTAAGCTACTCTTTGCTCATTTCCACCTTGGTGCCAGGTCTTCCATTTGAGGAAGAGTTTACACCCCAAATAAAAAGGAGAGCCACTGAGCAAAGCCGAGTTGCCTTTCCAGGGCTGATGGTCTAAATGTCAACAATAGCCAGCTTGCCTCTGCCCAGGGGGGTCAAAGTGCAAGCAGAGAAACAATAGGCTTTCTCCCAGCGGCTGGGTCCAAAGAGAGGCCCCTCTAGGCTGCTGGAAATGCAAAGGTTCTTTGGACCACAGTTGGCCAGGGTTTCTGTTTTGTCTTCCTACATATCTCCAAAAATCCTGGATACCAGTGATTCTCATTTGGGAAAGGAAAAAAAAAAGTGGGAAATAAAGATAATAATGGCTGGCATTTATATAGACTAAAAGTATTTTACATGCATTATCTCATTTAAGGCTCACAATCCCAGTGGTTGGTGCTTTTATTTTTTCATTTTACATCTGATAAGTCTCCAAGACATTAAATGATTTGCCCAGGTTCACCCAATTAATTGTAATAATAAAAATCACAATAATTGATAACAATAATGATAACATCAAGTCTAGTATACTATCCACTGAACTAAAGAGGAATAGAATAACATATATATATATGTGTATATATATATATAATATATATATATATATATATATAATATATATATATATATATATATATATATACACACAGCACAACGGACTAAGAAATGCAATGATTTTATTCAATCCAACAAACACTGAGTTCAGGGGAAGTTGGTTGCCTTCACCTATAAATGGGGATAATAATAATGCTTACCTCCCAGAGTCATCATGAGGACCAAATGAGACAGTAATTGGAAGATGCTTATCAGCACAGTACCTGGCACATAGGTAACGTATGACAAAGGGTCAGGTTGTGAGGGCCAAATGGAGAAGTTCATGTTTTATCCTAAAAGCAAAGGAGAGCCCCTGGAGTTTGTTAAGTGGTTCAGATCTAGTTAGACTGGGATAAGTACTGAGGAAAGGAGACCATTTGAGAGGCAGTTGCAAAAGTAATAAGGCCCATTGGTTGAGCCTTTGTGAATGGAAAGTGATAGTTAATAAAGATCTTCCGGATGGGGAAAGGACAAGATTTGGCAACTGATTAGACATGTGAGGTAAGGGAGAATAAGAGCTGAGAATACTGCCAGCAATTCAAAGCTGGGAGAATGGAAGATGGCAGTATGTGCTGGAAAGATGCAGTACCATCAGCAGAAACAGGGAAGAGTGCCCAAGAGAGGTGGGTTTGGGGAGTAAAAAGGGGGTGTTTAAAATTCTCTGTTTTGGACATAATGAGTTTCCTATGTCTCTGGGTCACCTAGTTGGAAATGTCCTATAGACAGCGGTTGACGGGATTAGAATTCAGGAAAGACTATAGCTAGATCAGATCTGGGACTTTTCCACAAAGTGTTAACAATTAAACTCAGGGGAAGCCAGGAGATCACCAAATGACAGAATGGAGAGGAAAGAAAGCCCACAAAGACCCTGAAAATGAATCTGCAGTTCTACTGGGCAAGGACCCATGTGGCCCCTCTTGTGGGACAGATCACCAACAGGGCTGGAGAAGCTGAGGGCAAGGAGGTTGGCCAACGTCCCTGAAGGGGAGGCCTAGGGGCTTCAACCATCCATGGGATCAGATTGAGAAGAAATGGAAGAGCCATATGGCCCTTCTTCCCCAACACTCCTCAAACCACTTCAAACTCAAAAGCACTTGCCACCTGCTCCCTCAGAACAATCTGAGTGTTTTTCCTCAGGGACATGGAGCCAGTGTTAACCTGGCCCTCTGGGCCCAGTGGACCCAGTTCTGATGCAGAGTTTCCCTTTTCAATTCCTGTAACTAAAATGAATATGGAAAAGATAATTACCTTTAAAACATACTTAATACTTGGGCACATTATCTCTATCTGCAGAAAAAGAATGCTATCTGATGGGATCTTCCCCATAAGCTTAATCAAATTGCTATCTTAAAACTCTCTGGAGTCCTGTGAAACAGTAATAGAAAATTGGCGGCAGAGGCTGGAAACATTTTATATTTGTTTGGTTGGGGGAAACGTGCATCCTATCTGACAACGGGCACTGGGAGACAAAGTCATTTCCAATCTGAAATGGATCTTCACATATGGGGGAGGGGGTGCAGGGAAAGGAGTATATTGGGTCTGACCCAAATCTATAGACTTTATGCTCCATGTAACTTCTTGTGCTGTTAAGAAAAAGAAATTCTAAAGCTTTCAAACAAAAGCAACAACAACCACCTATATCCTTTTCTTACTTCTTCCCAGACCCACTTTTACCAAGAAGTCTTTCTTGGCTCTGCAAGTTTCAGCTTAATCCAGGTCGATGCTTCCACCTTTAATTAATTTTAAGTTTCAATTGTGACACTATATCTGATCCCAAGGAAGGCCCATACTGTCCAAATTAATCCAATGTATCTTCTCTGCTATTGTTTTGCCCAAATACTATCCAAGAGGTAGGTGGTTGGTGGGAAGGCTGCTTTTATTTTTATTTTTTTACTTCCTTTTTTATATATATTTTATTTTATAATAACTTTATATTGACAGAATCCATGCCAGGGTAATTTAAGGCTGCTTTTTAAAAACCAGAGGGATGAAGCATTTGAGGGGAGTTAATGCATGTTGTAGTTGAGCCTTCCTTCACCTCAAGTAGAAGCCCACCTACTAACGAGCTGCCTACTCCTGCCCAGTTGGCCCTATTTATCTCATTGACAGATCATGCCAGAGTTAAGTGATAATGGGACGAGTCTCAGTGAACTGGCTTTATTCAATTTCTAGACTTTCTGTTCATAGACAGAGACCTCTTCTGACAATGTTTTTAAATGCCTTCAATAAAATATATAGGATTACTCAGGAAACCAATGATGCTGAAATATAGCCATAAAAATATTTTTAAACAAATTCTTAGACTTCAGGTTTAAGAGTTCCTGTTCTAGAAGGTCCCCTAACATGGCAACCTGGAAGATAATAGCCAAGGGTGGAGGGGGATATTTATGCACATACAAACACGTATAGTACTATCTTTTATGAAGGTAAACTCAAATGAAAGAACCATGACAGAATTTCCAAGACAGAGAAGATCTCAGCAGCCATATATTCCCATCTCCATCCAAAGAGTAACCTTCTCTACAGTGAGGACCTCACTGCACTGAGCTGAGATGGCTGACTGAGGATAACAGGCTCTCTAAATCTAGGTGAAAGCTGACCAAGCTGTTACCAGGAGCTCTGAGGAAGCCCATTCCATAACTTCCCTGTTAACTGCTCCTATTAGTGTCTCTGAGTCTGCAAATTCTCCTTGATATCAGGAGACATTATCTGTCATTATCTGTCAATGGTTCTTGATATCAGAACCATTTCACTCTCTTGCAATTTACATTTATTCCCTGCCCGTGGACAATATTCATGAATGGGCATGAAGGCAACAGGTCCCCATTCTCTTTTGTTCACTTGCTCCAGAACCGAGTTTTCTTCTGGGGCAATTCCCTATAAGTCAAAAGTTGGGATGGGACAGTGATCCAGGAGGCACAAGACCTCTGCCCCGAAGGTCTATACAAGAGAAGCAGAGGCTTAAAGTTGGGTGATATCTAAAGTGAGAATATTCCAAGAGTCAGATTGATGGCAATTAGGAATATATCATTCCCAACCACTGGGAAATGGGGTGTTTGGTTAATTATCCTACCTGAATAATAATAATAATAATAAATAATAATCAGCCTACCTAACTAAGAGTTCCTATATATTTCCATCTAGGAAATACAAGTTTTCAAACAATCACAAATATGATAAAATATATTACTGGAAGCATAATAAGCAGAACTTCATCTTTTTGTGTTGAATTTCAGGAACATTAATTCCCATTATTTGTTTCTGGGATTGTGGGCTTTCATCTTATCTTGGCCAGAAGTAGGGTACCATGTTGTAGTTGAGCATTCCTAAACCTCAAATAGAAGCCCACCTGTATAATGCTGCTAAAGAGCTGCCTACTCCTGGCCCTATTTATCTTATAGACAGATAATGTCAGAATTAAGTGATGGGATGTCTCAGTGAACTGGCTTTACCTCCAGAAGTAGGCCAGTTCCAAACCATGCAACATCTAGGTCTTCCTTCCCACCTCTTTCAACTTCCCCTTCATCTGCTATCTTCCTCCATAAAAATGTAAGCTCCTAGAGGGCAGAAACTGTTTGGGCTGCATGTATTTGTATCACCAAAACTTAGCACAGTACCTGAAACAAACTCTTGGCTGCTATTCAGTTGTTTCAGTTCTGTCCAACTCTGTATAACCTTACTTTCTTGGCAGAGATACTGGAGTGTTTTGCCATCTCCTTCTCCAACTCATTTTACAGATGAGGAAACTAAGGCAAATAGAGTTAAATGACTTGCTCAAGGTCACACAGTAAGTACCTGAAGCCATATCTCAACCCAAACCTCCCCGACTCCAGCCCCATTGCTATATATTGCACCATCTAGCCACTTGGTAATAGAAAGCTCTTAATCAATGTTTTTTCATTCATTCATTCATTGACAAATAAATGAATGAATAATCCTGTCCTATAACTGTAGAAGATAAAAGGAGATTGTGCTGAATCAATACTGGCTTATAGCATCTTCTGAAAGTTGCTTTTTAAAACAAATCCCTCATGTCAGCTTGTTTACTTATAATTTGTCTCTTTTCCTATAAGAACCTAGAATGTGCCAAAACAGGAGAAAATATTTTCAGAATTTTCTAGTTGTTTGAGTTTTAGATGAAGGAAATTTTACTTCCTTCCACATCCATCCTCACACATTCATTCTCCTAGACATCCCCTAAGTATTCCTTCTCCCATCGTTACAGCTTAGGACCCCTCTGTGGGTCTCAACAACACAACTAAAACTCTAAGCTGGGGATATGCACTGCTCTGTATGAAATATTTAAGTTGCATTTCTAAATATATACATTATTTAGCCTACAGTCTATAAAATATTTATATTGTTTGTCATCGTTCCCCCCACCCTGAATATGCATTATTTACAGTACAGTCAGAGAAATCTTAACCCCATGATTTTAGAATTATTCACATCTTCCATTCTATGTGCCCACTGCACCCACAGAGCTGCCCCTGATGAAGATGGAGAAAAATCAGGCTCTTCATTTTCTACTCAGTCTAATTAAAGCAAAAGAACAAAACTGTGGTGAAAAGCAGGCTAGCTTAAGGGTGGCTCAGGAGGACCAGGTACATGGAAAGGTAAGATGTGGCAGAGATTCAAAATGAGGGACCACCTTAAAAGTCTACTCTTCATTTTACATATGAAGAAACTGAGAAAGTTAAGTGATCTGTCCAACGTCTTATAAATAAGAAATATCAGAGCTGAGACAGGACCCCATCTCTGTAAGAGGGAGACACTGGAGACAGAGACAGAGAGACAGGGAGGGCAGGCAGGGAGGGAGGGAGAAAGTGAGAGAGAAAATGAGAAAGGGAAAGAGGGCAGAAAGAGAAAGAGGGAAATTGAGAGAGGGAAAGAGAGGGAGGAAAAAAGAAGGGAGAAAGGGAGAGGGAGAGAGATTGAGATAAAGAATAAAAAAGAGAGAAAAGAGAGGAAGAGGGGGGGGAGAGATTAAGGGAAGAAGGGAAAAGGAGAGAGATTGTGTATGTATGTGGGTGGGTGTGGGTGTGAGACAGACAGAGAGAGAGAGAGAGAGATAAAGAGAAATAGAGAAATAGAGAGAGGGAAAGAGGGAGGGAGAGGGTGAGAAAAAGGAGAGGGAGAGGGAAAGGGAGAAGGAGAGGGAAAGGAAAGGAAGGAGAGAGATCAAAGTTAATCTCCAAGACAGGAGCACTAGCAGGCAGGAGAACTGGGCAAGACCACCTGCAGAAGATAAGAAGTGAGCAGAGTTTTGAAAAAAGCCCAGGAAGCTCTGAAGTGGACATGAAGAGGAAAAGCATTCTGAGGAATGGGGGGCTGCCCATGTAAAAGCGGAGGGAGATAATGGAGTGTGCTGGTCCAGGAAAGAAGAAAGTCAGTGTGGCTGAGACAAGGTAAGCCTAAGAAGAGCAGGACATCAGGAAGAGGCCAGGTTATAAAGAGCTTCAGATGCCAGAGCAGTTTATCCAGTCCTAGAAGTCACAGGCCGGGAGCCATTGGCAGTTATTGGAGAGGGGGCGATATGGTAAAACCTGCTCTTTAGAAAAATGACTTTGGCAGCTGAGAGCATGGAATGGAGTGAGAAGGAGCCCCTCGAGGCAGGGAGATACTTTAGATGTTATAAAGATGATAAAGAAGCACCTTTGTTTTAGGGATTGTCTCTGTGTTCTTAGCAAAGATCCTCATATGTAAGTAAATGTTGGTTGATGAATTCTTGGTGAATGAATTATTGAATTTGATTGTTGAAACTCCCCAGAAAAACTTGGACAGAATGAGATAGAAAGTGCAATTTTTGTGAAAGACCATGACATTTAGTATCTACCACTCTCTCCAGAACTCCTCCTGTCTCTGAGAGTCCATGCCCCAGCCTGGAGACTTGTGGCCCTCCGTGTCTATCTAATTAAAATCTGCCTTCCTGACCATTTCCCCTTGCTGACTATTTCCCCTTCCTCATCCCCAGCTGAGAAAGATTGCTCCAACCTCTGTACAATGTCAAATCACAACCTGAGGGCGGTTCTTGATTCAGTAAGCTCTTTATTGGACATGTGATCACTTTGAGGCTTGTAAACTGAGTCATCTGTGTTTGGAGAGTTTATACTCCTCTTCCTCCCATCTCCTCCCCTCCCTCTTCCCTTCCCCTGCCCTCTCCTTGGATCACAGATCCAATGATTCAGCAATGGAAGGAACCTCTCTAAGTAATCTAGTCTAATCCCCTTGATTTACAGATGAGGAAATGGAAACTTAGAGACAGTCAAGTCTCTTACTTAAGGCCACCCAGGTACAGTAAACGGCACTGTCAGAATCTGAATCCAAGTCTTGTGAGTCTAAGTCTGCATCCTCTCAAGTCTCATCTTAAAATGTCCTGCAACTTTTTTCAAACAAAAATAAAAAAACTCACATGACAGGGTCATATGGTAAGTAGATAGATAATCTCTATTCAACTTGAACATCCTGCAGCAGATCTGGCTTTGGGACCATGATTCAGTGATTTTTTACCCCTCTGGTTTTCAATTTCCTTAGCCATAAAATGAAAGGTTTAAGCAAGATGCCCTTTAACTTCCTTCCAGATGGCCACATGAGAGACAGAAAAAACAAATGCTATCAAGGGTTTCCTTATCAATGCAACATCGATTCCTATACACCCCCAGACACACAGACCCTTCACTCAAAGAGGGAACAGCAAACATGGGGACTAAGACCCGATCTTTTCAGACCCGGCTCCTCACCCCAAAGAGAATGTCTCCCCTAGGTCACCTTCATCACATAGTTCTTGGAAGGCCTGGGGATGCGGCTGTATCCATGTGTCCCCCAGAGAGACTCGACAGGTCAAACACTGAAGGGATTAAATCAGCTGCTTCTCTTCTGGTTGCAGAACTGGGGACAGAGAGGTGTGTGTGTGTGTGTGTGTGTGTGTGTGTGTGTGTGTGTGTGTGTGTGTGTGTAAGCGCACATTTTCCCCCTTTCCGGTACCTCTACTTACCCTGGTACTGTTTTGAATCTCTAAAATAATGTGACAAGTTAATGATGGTACAATTATCTAAATGTTTAACAGACATGTTATCTAAGTGAGTCGGATTGAGATTCCATCCCGCTGACAATAAACATCAATGGTAGAGCAGAAAGCGATAGGCAAATTATAACAAACCCTGCAATTTCAACGCTATTAAATTTGGAGGAATAACAGCCTTGAGGCCTGTAAACTCTGAATAAAATAGGCCCTTGTGTTTGTCCAACTATTAAATCAAAATGCTACCAACATCCTAGAAAAAACAAGGCGATTTATGGCTTTGCAAGTTTCAGTTACACATTGGTTTTTATTAACTCCTTTCTTGTCATCAAGGGCAGCAGGGTGGGTGTTAACGTGGGAGAGGAGGAAGAAGATGGGGTAAAAGAATGGGGGGATGACCAAGGAGCAAGGAATCCCAGCTAAGGTGATGGGGGAATTGAAAAGAAAGCATAGATGGTAGCTGGAGATTGGGAAGAATAGAATGCAGATGGGATGGGAGTTGTCAACTGGGATTAAGAAAATCAGGAAGATGGGGCAGTAGTAAGAAACTGAAAATGAAGAGCCAAGAGAGAGATTAAGGGAATGGAGGGGAAATGGGGAAGTGTTTGGAAATAAAGAAATCAAGGCAAGGACATATGAGTTCAGGGAACAGCAAATAGGCAGTCTGATTAGAATGTAAAGTATAAGAAGGTAGGCTGCAGCCAGATTATGAAGGATATTCAATGACTCAATGAAGAAGCTGTAATTTATCTTACAGGCAATAGGGAACACCTCAAGATTCTTGAGTAAAGGAGTAGGTTAAAGCAATTAATCAACAAGCACTTACAAAAAACCCATTGTGTATGGGCAAAAAATAAAAATGAGAGTCCCTGCCCTCAAGAAATGTACATTCTATCAGGGAAAACACTATGTACATGCATAAGAATATAGAAACATATACAAAGCAAATAGGAAGTAATAGGGGGCACTAACAGATGGGTAGGAGTCTGGAAAAGACTCCTATAGGAGATAACACAAGCTGGGCTTTGAAGAAAGCTAAAGCTCCAAGGGTAGATAAGTAGCACACTGGATGGAATATCAGGCCAGTTCAAATCCCACCTCAGACACTTACTAGCCTGGACAAGTCACTTCACCTGTCTGCCTCAGTTTTCTCATCTGTAAAATGAGCTGAGAAGGAAATGGCAAACCACTCCAGTGTCTTTGCCAAGAAAACCCTTAAAGGGGTCAAGAAGAGTTGGGTACAGATCAAACTAAACAACTGAACAATAAGGCTCCTAAGGACTGTAGGTGAATGAATTTCATGTAAAATATGTATTTTAGGATTATTAATCTGATAGCTGTATGGAGAATAAGCTAGAGAAGGGAGAGGATAGAATGAGGGAAATTAATTAAATAAGAAGTCATGCAATAGAAAAGAGGATGGCAGATAGCATTCAAAGCCACCAAGAGTCAAGGTAGATGAGAACTGAGAAAAGAACACTTAAGAAGAAGGCTCTGATAACCTTGGAGATTTAGAGGCAGTGGGAGAGGTAGAAGTCCAATTATTCTCTCTATTCTTGGAAAGAGAAATGGAGGTAAGGGACCAGAATTGTTGACTCATTTTAAAAGCATAGCTGGGAAAGGGAGAAGAGATATAAGCTTTTGCTTGAGGGAATGGTTGGGTCAAAGGAAGGATTTTGTGGGTTGAGAGTAATATGAGATGAATGATTGAGGGGAGGAGACTTGAAGAGATGAGAGGAGAAGAGATCAAGGGTCCTCTTTTTTACTACAAAACTACAAACTATAAAAAGGAGGAGAGAAAGAAAAAGTGATTATATAGAAAGGTTTTAAGTAAGAAGGAGTTCACTGTGTATTGCTTCTATTTTGTCAGAAAACTAGAAGGTAAAAGTCTTCTTTTCAGAAATAAGAATGGTCTAGGGTCTTCAGAATAGCTGCTTCAAATCTTGTGATAAAGAGTATGGACCATCAACCAGGGAAAAAAGTATTTTATGTGTTCTAGTTATTCCAGGAATTCCACAGAGAAGTGAAGGCCTAAGTGAGAATAGTATAAATTTATATAAGGCAGATGGTGGAGCAACTCAACTCCATTGGCTCCTTCCTCTTGTTTCCTGCTCTGATTTTCTGAAAGAGGTCCTACTCTTCTCTCTCATTCTCTGAGACTCCAGGATGAATATTGGGAAAGTATGGGGGAAGACAGTGATGACAGGAATAAAGATCTTGTTCTGCTGTGAGCAAAAACTACTCTCTATCTGCATCTACTTTTACAAGTGTGGATATCTATAAGAATGGAAGTGTCCATCAATTCCAACTCTCAGTGTTCGGTATTGTGTTAGAACACTATATTCAGTTGCTTAAAAACAAGCATCTTGGACCTAGGAAGACTTACTCTTCGTGTAATCTCTCTTGGTCCCTGCAATTTACCTATGAAATGGAAAAGGCAGAATAATGGGTTGAGCAATGAACTTCACGTCAGGAAGACCTGAGATTGAATCACATTTACAAAAATCATGTAACTCTGGGCAGATCTGATAAGGGGTTTCTTTTGGCCTCAGTTTTATCATCTGTTAAATTTCCCTTTCAACTCCAAATCTATGATTCTTTCTCCAGGGAGAGAAAGGAAGAGTGGGTACCAAACACTCTTAAAAGAAACACAGAAATTACAAATAAAGTAGGAGAAACCCAAACTTTGCCTAGAAATCAGAATGAATGTGCTAGAAGAAACTTCAGAGATCTTTGTCCAAACCCTTGATTTTATACATTGGAAATTGAGAAGACCAAAAAAAGTGAAATGCTTTGCCCAAAGACAGAGAATGAGGAGCTGAGCTGATGCTAGATTCATTGCTTCCGACTTAAAAGAGATCTCAGAAATCATGAACTCCAACTCTCTCCTCTTACAGATGAGACAAACGAGAGCTGGTTCAGTACTTGCTCAGATTATACAGTAGCAAAGCCAAGACTAGACTCAGATATTGTCATAATTCAAAGGGCCCTTAGAAGACTGCTCATTCTGGGTCAATCTTTTTACTGTTCCAATGGAACTATAGCCAGACACATCCATTTTGAATTTCTTCTACAAACATTATTAAGTTCCTTTAGCAGGCAAGTCAACTGGGAAGTTTAATCTGTTTTTTCCCAATCTTTCTCACCTTTTGCGCCACTTAAGATCCCCTTCCCAAGCACCTCCAGAAGGGGACAATGAGAGTTTGGGATCTCTGAAATTAGGCTGAAAAGTAGGGAACCTAGAAATTTAGCTTTGAAAGGGAAGAGGAGAAGGCGATAGGGGGAGCAGGGGGTTTTCTGGGTGGTTCATAATGGAAAAAGGTGACTCCCCTGGTATAGCAGGTAACAGCTGAGCTGACCCTTCCCAATTCTCCACAAGCAGCCCCAACAGAGCTGCAAAACATGTGCTAGGAAAATAAAACTCTATATTAGGCTTCAAACATGCCTTTATAGTAACAGCATGAAATTAGGTCAGGAGTAAAGCTATGCTAGTGAATCGACTGTACAAATATCAGCACATGATTCTGTTTCCCAAGAGTCTATGACGTTTTTCAACATTTCTCCATCTCAAGCTTTCTCATGTTAAATTCCTTGGCACATCAGGAGAAATCCTAGACAAATCACCTCTGATATTTATAAAAAGTCACTCCAACCTATACAGAATGCATTTGTCTAGGCCGCTGGTCTACCATTGCCCCTTCCTCCCTCCCTAGCCCTTCCCACTCTCCCACTGCATTACACCCTTCGGACGGGCCCTCAAGGATCCTTCACTTTTCTTGTATGATTTTAAGACGGTTAAGTTATTTCCTTTCTCGCTGCTCCTACCTCTTCCAGGATCAGGCACCAGGCGGCCAGTGCTGGGAAGATGAGCCAAAACAGTTGCTGAGTTTCCTATTGCTGTAGGACCCAGGCCAGCTCAGCTGAACACCCTTTCCAATTCATCCTCCTCTGCAAGGCCTCTGAGCTGCAGGACTCATGGGCAGCCCTCGGGGTGCACTGTCCTGTAGCTGATGCTCCCCTCTCCTAGCACCCCCACCCCAGGGAGAGTCACGAGGGCTTCAGCTTCCCATCCCAAGTTCATTTTTAAAGACTTCTTTCAAGCACCATTAACATGTCTAAAAAGTGAGAAGGGCCAAGAGCGGGAGGAAGGCTGTGGGAGCTGTTGTTAACACTCCACTCCTTCAGAGAATAAATGCATCACTGTGTGGTATGTGCTGAAGGTGGGAAGAGCCGGGCCGGATCGATGCACCCAGCGTGACCTCCAATCCTCAATTAGGATGGACAAGAGAGGGCAAGGGGTGGCCCCAACACGTCACCATCCCCAGCCGAGGGTCCATCCAACAGAAGGCCAATAAGAACCTTAACTGAGTGGAATGACTCCCTCTGCAACGCTGGAATTTGGAAACAAAACAACCTCTTCTCAGGTCACTGAAAAAAATCTGGTTTTGTGATAATGTACAAGAATGGTGGGCCACGTATCCCAGGCCAAGTCCTCTCATTTTACGCAAGAGGAAGGAAGCTGCGTGGGTCCCAGTAAGAAAGTTCTGATCCAAAAAGCAGAACCTGTGGATTCTAGTTCCAGATCTTTTAGTGACAAACAAGCCAATTACTCTCTCTGGGCCTAATCTGCAAAATGGAGACTCAATCCAAGAAACCCAAGTCTAAGGAGAATCCCAATGGCTACTGAATAAACTTCTTTCCACCACGAGAAGCTAAAAGCTGATTTGTTTTAGGCTGGGGCGGGGAGGGAAGACAAGGCATGAAGCATTAACTATGTAGGAGTGTAGTGTCTGTGCTTGTGGGCAAAGCCCTGGGCTGCCCTAATCTGTATCAGCCTTCTATCTTATTATCGACCCGCACGCTCCTGGAGACTAGGGCTGGCCATGAGCATCTCTGGGAGGGCTAGATCCTGGGCACTCGGGCAAATCTCCTCCTACCCCGGCCTCGACCCGCCCAGAGCCATTAGTCCTGGAGCTGACATAGTGCTTGGACTTAAACCCTTCCAGGTCACCTTAGTCTGGGCTTCAGCCAAAGGCTGAGAGAAATGACATTTGTCAGGATACCAGTGTTGTTTTTTAGAACACTCATCAATCAATCAATCAATTAACAAGCATTCATTAAGTGCCTATAAAGTCAGGCATGTACTAGGAATAATGAGACAAAAGAGTAAACAGTCCCTCCCACCACCATCACCCAAAAAGGGAAAGAACATGTAACATGTAAGTTAATTTGAAATATTTACAAATTTAGAGAAGAGGCAATAGCAGCTGGGGTAGGGTAAGGCGGGGTAAGAATAGGAAAAGTCTCAGTTTTAATTAAAAATACTTACAAATTAATACAAATTTGGAGAAGAGGCAATAACTAGTAGCTGGGATAGGGTAAGGTAGGATGAGACTAGGAAAGGTCCCGGTTTTAATTAAAAATATTTACAAATTAATACAAATTTGGAGAAGGGGCAATAACTAGTAGCTGGGATGGGGTAAGGTAGGATGAGACTAGGAAAGGTCCCGGTTTTAATTAAAAATATTTACAAATTAATACAAATTTGGAGAAGAGGCAATAGCAGCTGAGTGGGGTAGGGTGGGGAGAGAATGGGAAGGGTCCCTGTTTTTGCCTTCCTTTGTACGCCTGGCACATAATAAGTGCTGAATAAAAGCTGCTTGACTTAACTTGGGTTGAAAGCTGCTGCAGGAGCCAGTCTCCAGTCCATGGCAGCAGCAGTACAGGTGAGCTGAAGCCCTGGCAGGAAACTATCAATTTCTCAGCTCACCAGGGTTCACTCTTGATGCTTAACTGAAAAGCCCAAGCCTGGTGCTCGAGGTGCAGACAAAAACCTGATTAACTCCCAGCCTGCTACCCCACCCATCTTTTCTGTCTCCTGAGCCCAGGCTGGCTCTAGAGCTTGGCAGGAGAGCAGCTCCTCTCTGGTGTCCTCAGACATTCTGGGCCCTGAGCTTTCAAATAAACATCCTAGCCCTGCTCTGAGAGATTTTTTCCAAGGTCATCAGTGATACTCAGCGGGCCTTATTTTTTCTTGTTTTGTATTTCTTTATTCTGTCTCGGCCCTTCCACAGTGCATGGAGCACCTGTACCTCCACAGAGGCCTTGTTTGGCCCATACATACAAGAAGGTACGTTTGGATCCTCTGCCTGATGAGAGGGCACAGTTTCCATAGGGACTCTGCCTCGAGAACCCCATGCTGTAACCACCCTGACAACTGGAAGAAAAAGCAGCAGCTGGGCATTTCACTTGTGATTTATTCCCTTTCATTCTCAGGGATTGACAGCAGGGGCTAGGGATTGCTCCCTAACTCAGGAGGGGGAATGGGTCCCACTGAAAGTCAATGATGCAATCCTTCAAGGGAATATTGGGGAGTCTGGGTTTCACTCTCTGACCTCAGGTCTGTAGGATCAGTATTATTACTACTCCTGTTAATCCATATGCCAAATATGTCTTTTAAATCACCCCATTCCTCCCTTTTTCCCCACAATTGACAAATTCCTCTAATGCAGAGGTTCTTAACCTAAATATGTCTTTTAAATCACCCCATTCCTCTCTTTCCCCCAAACTGACAAAATCCTCTAATGTAGGGGTTCTTAACCTAGAGTCTGTAAATACATTAAAAATATCTTGACAACCATATTTCAGTTTAATTATTTTTCTTTACAATCCTATATATTTTATTTTATGCAATTAAAAACCTCTTTCTCAGAAGGGGTCCGTAACAAAAAAGGTTAAGAACACTAAAGGTGCCATCTAAGTGCTAGGTACTGTACTAAATACCCCCCCAAAAAAAAAAACCAGATATTATCTCATTTGACCCTCACAACAATCCTGGGCTGGAGGTATTATTATCACACCCATTTTATAGTTGAGGAAACTGAGGCAGACAAAGCTTAAGTGACCTACCTACAGTCACTAAATTTGAACTTAAGTTCAAATTTTATCTTATTATAAGATAATAGGCTTTGAACTTAGGTAGTTCTGACTCCAGGCCCAGTCCTCCATCTGGATGCTTTCAGGAAGAAGATTAGGGGTTCTCCAGGGGAAAAATATCCCAGCCTCTAACAGTGGTCTAATTTCATATACCAAGATTGTCCCTTCAACCAGGAGCCCCGCCACCCCAAAACCAACAGGAAGCGGCGTGTTCTTATACATTCCCACAAGTCAAAAACAGCAGCCAAAGGGTCTTCCGCAGGTCCTCCAAAATGCCCTAGTTCCCTCCTCCCTCCCCATGGTCAGGCTGAATCCTCCCTCCCTCCCCTCCCCCTCAGCCACCAGGCTGCCCTCTAATTAATGTCCCCCAATCTGCTCTGTTGTCTGGGGGCCTGATCTCTTGCCTGGGTCCCAAATGGCAACGTACAGTGGTTCGAACAACATTATGATTTGTAAAACCCACTCCTAATTAGTTTGACTTTGAATAAAGGGGGTAATTATTTTAAAATTTATTAACTGCTGCCTGGCCAGAGAAGTTTCCAGATCAAATGACACAGAGAAGCTATTTCTGTTCAGTGATGCAGCAATTTATATTACTGATCGGTCATTAAAACCTCTGGCACACAACCAGTTATGTTTCCCGAGCCAAGATAGTGTCCATGTGTCAAATTTCAAGCTCAGAGTATAAATTAA
This sequence comes from Antechinus flavipes, assembly GCF_016432865.1. Taxonomy (NCBI): domain Eukaryota; kingdom Metazoa; phylum Chordata; class Mammalia; order Dasyuromorphia; family Dasyuridae; genus Antechinus; species Antechinus flavipes. The sequence continues at coordinate 510,751,093 of NC_067400.1, read as the reverse complement.
GCCATTAATGGTATTTATCAGTTTATCAGGACTAAAAGAACTACTTACTAATTTAAGACACTCCTGATATAGAACACAAGGAGTGTGCTGGGAAAGAAGGGGGGGACGGGAAGGAGGGGATATGCAAGATTTTTTTTCCCTTCTTCTCAGTTTTATTTTACTGAACAGTGCAAAAAAAATTCTGATGTGTAAATGAAGTACATGCTTCTGAGGGAGCTGCATAGCTGTTAATTCCTCGCCACTCTGCAACACAAACATTTGGGAAGCGGCAATGTTTCGCAATATGTATTTGTCATAATAGAAAAGGTGTAAAATGATCTCTGTTTATCTCCTCAAAGTCTTTGCTGTACCAAAACAGAAAACCCGAGTGCAGCAACAAAACCCAAGCGCGGCCCAACAATAAACAGCTTCGGAGAGTGCCAGCCTGCAGCCTGGGGCCTGGCCCGGCTCACACTGACCTGGCTCGCCAGGGCTGGTGAGAAGGCATGGGATGGGGGGGCCGGGGGCGAGATTCTGAACCGTTAGCCCGGCTGCACAGAAACCGGAGACATTTTTCACCCTGACATGTCTCGGTCTCAACAAAGCATGTAATGGCCACCGTGCTGGTCAGCGTAACTAATGATGATCACAGCTAACATTTACATGGCACTTATTAGGGGCTGGCCTAAGTATTTTTTTTAAAAACCCAGAATACGATGTCATTTGTTCTTCACAACAACCCTAGAAGGTAGGTGCTGTTATTATCCCTATTTTACAGATGAGGAAATTGAGGCAGCAAACACTGGTCAGATGACTAGATCTGACAGCTAGATCACACAGCTAGGAGGTCTTCCTGATTCCGGCCTCCCTGCCCGTCCTAGCTGCTGCTAACCTACCTAACTTGGCAGCAATTGCCCAGAATAGAAGGAGAAATGCTTTAAAAAGGACTATTAAAGATTTATTAAAGCTACATGCGACACATAGTAGGTGTTTTATAAAGTTATCAGAAAAGAATTTTTCTTGGGGGAGGGGGCGAGAGATGGAAAAAAATGACCTTTAGAGAGCTCTTCTCTATGACCCTCTCAGTAGCTTTGCTAGTTACTCCACAGACCATAGAGAAGCCAATGTTCCCATGGGGACCTTAGAGATCATCAAATCCAATTCCCCAGTCCAATAAACTGAGATCCAAATTAGTGACATGATCTGTCAAAAGCCATAATGCTAATAAAGTAGCAGAGCCGAGACTAGAAACCAGATGCGACTGCAATGCCAGAGCTCCAGCCCAAAGGGGTCACACTCAAGGCTCACACTGACTCAGAAAACAAAAATCAGCATTCTCTATGTTGCACTGTGTTTTTCTTTGTTTTGTTTTGTTTGCTGCTACTTCAGTAGCTTTACAGTCACATCTGACTCTCTGTGACCCCATTTGGGGGTTTTCTTGCAAAGATACTGGAATGGTTGGCCATTTCCTTCTCTGGCTCCTTTACAGAGGAGGAAACTGAGGCAGACAGGATAAAGTGACTTGTCCAGGGTCACGTAGCTACTAAGTATCTAAGGTGAGATTTGAACTCAGGTCTTTTTGACTCCAGTCCTAGCACTCTATCAGCTGGGCCACCTAGTTGTTCCCATTTATTTTATTAAACATTTCCAAACTGATTTGGACTGTGCCTTCAGAAGCTCTGCCAGCACCTGGTTGGCTGCAAATTGACACTTCTGTTCAGATTTACCATTTATTCATTTAAGAGCCTCTAAATTATAAGATACTGCACTTGGTTCTGGGGGATATAAAGAGAAAACCAGAGTCCTTATTACCTTCAGGGAGGTTAGAGTCTACTGGGAGAATAAATACAAATGCAGGAAAATATAAAACAAAGTAACTTGAGAAGAGAGAGAGAGGAGAGATAGACAGATAGACACAGAGAAGGGAAGGAAGGAGGAAAGGAAGAAAGTAGAGAGAGAGAGAGAAGAGAAGAGATAGGGAGAAAGGAAAAGAGAGGGGGGAGAGAGAGAAGAGGGAAGGAGAGACAGACAGACACAGAGAGAGAATGAGAGAAGAGGAGAGAGGAAGAGAGAGGGAAAGAGAAAGAAAAGGAAGAGAGAAAAAAGAGGGAAGGAGAAAAGGAAGAGAGAAAAAAGAGGGAGGGAGAAAAGAAAGAAAGAAAGAAAGAAAGAGAAAGAAGAAGAGAGGGAGGGAAAGAAAGAAAAGAAGGGAAGGAGAGAAGGTGGGAGGGAGGGGGAGAGAATGAGAATGAAGGATGTGCTGGCAAATGTTTAACAACCAGCTCTCCAGGGGGGGAAATTATGTATTATACACTTTTAAGTTGAATCTGTATTATTAACATTTTCTCCTTCACTTTCTTAAATCTAGATAATCAACAAACTGAGTCCTGATTTGTAGCATATGCTGATTTCCTAAGTGTAAATGCTCACACTGAAAATTTAACAATCTGCTCTGGAGTTGGTTCAGCTGGTTCCAGCATATGCCTGGAGAGAAGACTGACAATTATTAGGGAAGGAGGTCAAAGAAGGTTTCCTGGAAAAGAAAGAACTTGAGTTCAGTCTTGACGAAATCTGGGGATCCTAGGAGATGGAGAGTGCTTCCCAGGCATGGGGAATATCCTGTGGAGGACTACAAAGGTCGAAGACAGGAGTTGAGGGAAACTAGTAATCTAGTCTGTTTGGAAAAGAAAATGGTAGAAGGCTAGAAAAGTAGGCAAAAGATTATGGAGGGCCTGAAATGCTGACCCGAGAGGCTTTGTGTTTTAGCTTAGAAACCCTTGAACAAGTGCTCACTTGTGCTAGTAAAAACCTGTGCCTCCCACAGATGATTCTGGCAGATGAGTGGATGATCAATCAATCCACAAAGAGTTAGTCAATGCCCACTATGTTCCAGGCACTGTGCTAGGTGCTAGAGACACAAATAAAAAGAACAAAAACAATTCCTATTCTCATGAAGGTCAGAGAGGGAAAAATCTGAAAGCAGGAAGATCAACGTGGGGGTTATTAAAATCATTCAGACATCAAACACATGGCTTGTAGATTGTCTCTCAAATGGATATGATCCAGATTAAATTGTAATTGGCAAATATTTTACTTAGCAAAATAAAAATGGAATAAAACAAATATTAGATTTTAAAACTAATTCACTACGCCACCCATGGAGATCATTATGTATGGATTATTTCTACTTGGGCTCTGCTTTACTAGCCTTATAAATCTTTCGTTGTTGTGCAATTAGTTCAGTCAGGCCGTACTCTTCATGACCCTATTTGGGGTTTTCTTGACAAAGATATGGAGTGTTTGCTATTCTCTTTTTACAAAGGAGGAAACTGAGGTAAACTGGGTAAAGTGACTCACTCGGGGTCACACAGCTAGTCAGTGTCTGAGGCCGAACTGGAAGTCAGGTCTGACTACTTGTGGCACTCTATCCACCGAGTCTCCACGTTGCTCCTATAACTCTTCCAAACTTGGGCATTAGTGATACCTTTATCTATGACTATGTAGCCACATAATAATTGCCCTCCTCCTTTACCTCTCCCAAGTCTTAACGGCTGACGTCAATGTAGTGTTTTATAATTAGAAAATGTTTTACAGACACCTCTAAGAGATAACACAAGTGTTATCCCCATTTTTACAAGAGGAAGTAGAGGTTAAAAATCTTGTGTAAGGTTATGTAGTTTATAGACGACAGAACCCGATTTGAGCTCAGGTGTGCTAATTTTAAGTCTATTACTCTTTCTAATGTATCACACATCCTCTGCAGACAGCTCACCCTCTTCAAGCTTTACTTCCTTTTCAACGAACCAGATTGAGCCCACTTGGTTAAATGGGGCTCACAATTCAGCAGGCTGGCTTCCCTAGGGGAAGGGCTTGGGATTCTCCCACTTGCATGGACAGGTAGAAAAGGTGACCCATTAGGGACGCCTGGGGTTAATGACTTTGACCACCAGTTTCTTCCTCCCATGCAGCCTTTCCTAGAGAATGGCCCTAGTGCTGGGAAAGCACTTGGGCTACAAAAGCTCTTTCCTTCGGAATGGCAGGCCCCTCAGGCCTGGGGGAGGCACTGGGGAAAAAGACCAGGCAATGTCAGGGTCACTTTCTCCCTGTTTGATTCAAACATCTATTTTATCCACGCTGCCTCGCACACAGCACGTGCTTATAAATGCTTCCTGAATGATCGATTTTATTCCTTGATCCATTTCATTCATTCACAGGACTTGCCCTACAATATTGTGTGAATTCCTCAGGGGTTCAAAGGTTTAGACAAATTCAGAGGTAAGGGCAAGTAAAGAAAGTTAGGGCAGCTGAAAGAAAGCTGGGTATGAAGGGAGAAGACCAGAGTTCAAATTCTAGCTCTGATTTCCTGTCTTTGTGACCAAAAGCAATTCGTTTAACCACTCAATGTTCTCACCTATAAAATGAGGAGATTGGACTAGATGACATCTAAGGGAACCAGTTCCCAATCAATGCTCCCTAGAATCTCTACCTTTGTGAAATCTCTGCCACATAAACACCTGCCACGTGCTTCCACGTGGCCCTGTCAGTGTCGCAAAGTTAGAAAGGCAAGTCGAGGGGACCCTCGATGCGAGGGGACCGCGGCAAAGTCAAGGCCGAAGTGGGGAAGACAAGAGACATCACCCCCTACTCTCTGAAGTCACACTTGTGATGCCGGGAAGATCCACCAGGGACGTCCCTGCAGACGCATGGAGATGTTAACTCACCTGTGTGTGTCTGTCTGTGTGTCTCCAGCGCATCCTCCTTGGAGAACTGGGCCCCACACTGATCACAGACGAAGGCTTTGGCACCAGCTGCAAAGACAGGGAAAATGAATTACAGCACATGCCACCAGGAATCCAGGGCCCACGGACAGGGTCAGCAAGGAGAAGTACAGAATGGGACTATTGACCACTTCCAATAGCGGGAGTAGCTACTGAAAGTAGGGTGCCTGTATCCTGGATGAATTAAGGAACCCATATCTACCTAAAATTCTTATGGTGCGCCATTTAAAAAAAATTGTATTAAGGCTTTTTATTTTCAAAACATATACATGGATAATTTTCAACATTCACCCTTAAGGAACCAATATCTACCTTAAATTTTTATGAAGCACCATTTAAAATAATTTTTATTAAGGCTTTTTATTTTCAAAATATATACATGGATAATTTTCAACATTCACCCTTAAGGAACCCATAACTACCTTAAATTCTTATGGTATGCCATTTAAAAAAATTTTTATTAAGGCTTTTTATTTTCAAAACATATACATGGATAATTTTTAACATTCCCCTTAAGGAATCAATATCTACCTTAAATTCTTATGAAGCACCATTTTAAAACATTTTTATTAAAGCTTTTTATTTTCAAAATATATGCATGGATAATTTTCAACATGCATAACACTTTGTATTCCAAATTTTTTCCCTTCCTTCTCTCCACTCCTTCCTCTAGATGGCAAGTAATTCAATATATGTTAAACATGTGCAATTCTTCTATACATATTTCCACAAATGTCATGTTGCACAAGAAATATCAGATCAAAAAGGAAAAAAATGAGAAAGAAAACAAATGCAAGCAAATAACAATAAAAAAGTAAAAATGTTGTAGTCCACATTCAGTTCCCACTGTGCTCTCTCTGGATGCAAATGGCTCTCTTCATATTGCTGAGAAGAGCCATGTCATAATGCACCATTTTTAATTCCCATGTCTACTTGGTTAAAAGGGGCTCACAGTTCAGCAGATTGAAAGAATCTCTACAAAGAATCTCAAAATTGCAGTTGTTTAGTTTTTATTTTCTTTTTTTCTCTAAAATACTGTACAGTAGATAAGAGTTCTGGACCTGAAGTCAGAAAGACCTGAATTCAAATTCAGCTTTAGATATATACTGGCTAAGTGACTCTTGGTAAGTCAACTGGCCTGTGTGCCTCAGTTTCCTCATCATTAAATGGAAATTTAAAAAGCATCTATCTCATAGAGCCATGGTGAGGATAAAATAAGATAATATTTATAAAATATTTTGTAAACTTTAAAGCAAAACAAATAAATAAAAAATAAATGCTAATTACCACCACCATCATCATTACTATTATCTAATCATTGAAGGTTAAAGCTGAAAAAAAGATTTCAAAGATCACTTAGTCCAACTCCTTCATTCTGTAAATGAGAAAACAGGGCCAGTGAAACAAAGTGACTTGCTGAAGAAGTCACAGAGTCAGGCAATGGCAAATTTGAGAAAACAAGCCAGTTTTTCTAACTTAGTTCAGTGTAGTGACTACCATATCTTAATACCTAATAATAGTAAAATCTTTCAGCAATCTTTTTTAAAGATCTAAAATCATTGTAAATCTTTCAGTATAATGAACATCATAAGCATTTAACAATTATTTATCAAATGAATGAGTGCATGGGACCATGGGGACAAGCTGCCCATTGCCTCTGATGTGCTGACAGATATTTTAAGTTTATTTTAGTCCTTATTAAAGCTCTCTCTCAGGCTCTATCTCTAGAAGGGACTCAGAAATCTATCTGCATCTTACCCTTTTATCCAGAATAACAAGACACTTGTCCCAGATGGGTAACCAAGAAAGAACAAAGGAACAGGAAGGCCCTTCAATAGGTATATGGGGGCAAGGGCTTAGAGTTGTATCCAACTCTTCATGACCCCATTTGGAGTTTTTTGGGCAAAGATAATGTAGTGATTGTGTTATTTCCTTCTCCAGCTTCTTTTACAGATGAGGAAACTGAGGCAGAGTTAAATAACTTGCCTGGAATCACACAGCTATTAAGTGTCTGAGGTCAGAGCTGAACTCAGAAGATGAGTTTTCCTAACTCCAGACCTATTGCTCTATCCACTGCACCACCCAGCTGCCTTAGAAGGAAAGAGACCACAAGGAGGAAACTCCCCCCTCCAAATATCCTCAAATTATAATTCCTGTAAAACCAGGAGCTACTGACAGGAGGACATCGAACAACATTATCACATGGGTATGGCCAATGTCCCCTGAGCTATTTGATTAATAGTATTCAAGTCTATAACAGGCCATCAGATAAATCATCTGTCCAAACTTGGCGTTTCTTCAAATGCCCCCCAGATTCATTTTCTATTCCTATGGTCCCTACATTGGTCCCTTGGTTCTTACTGTTACTCCAGCTGCCTCCCTGACCCCAGGCTCTTTTCCTTAAGATCCTAGACATTGAATGGCCTCATGTCATAGATTTCTATATGTCCTACAGTGCCTAGCATAGGGTTAAAATCCTTAATAAATGTGTCCTGGCCAACTGTTTTACAAAGTAAAACCAACTTATTTACATAGCCACTCCCAAACAGAGATTTTATTTCAACTTTATCGACTGGTTGTTTTTCAGTCCTGTCCGGCTCTCTGTGACCCCATTTGGGGTTTTCTTGGCAAAAAAGCTGGAGCGGTTTGCCATTTCCTTCTCCATCAAGTCCTGTAAATTCCAGCTTCATAACATCTCTCCCTTTGGCCTCCTCCCTTCTCCATTGCCATTACTTTAACATATTGCCCTCTATACTGCGACAACCTCCTAACAAAGTCTGTCCACTCCCAGTCTCTGCCCATGGCTATCAATCACATGGCCAATAGACTCATAGAATCAATTATGTCACTACCCTGCTTAACAATCCCCTATCCAAAACAAGCTGGTCATTCCTCCACAGACTCCCAACATTGTCTTAGCTCTGGACTTTTGTCCAACACCACTGGCTGTGACTGGAGGCATCTTCCTCTTCCTCTGCTAAATTTTAATCTGTCCTTTAAAATCCGATCCAAATGTTACCTCCTTCATGAAACTGTTCTCAATCTCTCCGTCAGTGATAACCATACACCCCAGTTCTCACAAAGTATTTTGTTTTGTAACCCTCTGACTCAATTAATATCCTTTCTAAGCCCAAATCCTATGATTTACTATGTGTTACCATTTAAGGGACAAGGATTTAGACCTCAATCCCCTACTAAATTAAATACCTCAGTACAGGGCCGTGCAAACAGCAAGTGATTTATCAATATTAATTGGCTTGTTGTAGTTAACAGATTAAGCATTTGATATAAGTGAGGCAATAAATATCATCATAATGATAACCACAATAATAATAATAATAACTAATATTTATGTGGGCATCCAGAGTGCTGGGCCTGAAATCAGGAGCCCTGATCTTCCTGAGTTCAAACCCAGCCTCAGACATTTACTAGCTATGTGACCCTGAGCAAGTCACTTAATCAACTTTGTCTCAATTTCCTCTTCTGGAAAATAAGCTGGAGAAGGAAATGGCATACTACTCTGTCTTGGTAAAAACAAACAACAAAAACAAATGTGGTTACAAAGAGTCAGATATTAATAAAAGGACTCACCAACAAATATTTATGTAGTGGTTTAAGGTCTGCAAATAATAAAATAAGAGCCCTTGCCCCCAAAGGCATCTTACCTCTAGCAAATAAACTACAAAAGTTAGAAAATTGTTAAGTGAACAAAAGAGGTCAGTGTATTCATTGAGACTCATAGAAAGAAAAATATTGCCAGCTAAGGAGACTGAGGAAAGTATTATAGAAGAGGTAGTACCTAACCCAGAGAGTGGAGGAAAAAGGATGTCAATTGGAAAAAAAGATAGAAGGCAGAAGCCATTCTTGGCAGGGAGTATGGCATGTATTAAAATACAGAAGCCTGGAGAAGCAGAAACAAGATTAAATTCCATTCAGCAGATACCATGTACCTACAATTAGCAAGGAAAAATGGCAGACATTGGGTATAAAATCCCTGTTCTCAAGATGTTTACAATCGAGCAAGAGGTTTAGGAGATATAGATAGATAGATAGCAATGAATATAATAAATCAGTACAAAAATTGGAGGTAAAAAAGAATATAAGCCCCTTGAGGGTAGTGGCTATGTCTCAAGTCTTTTCATCTCCTGCAGTAGCAGGTGTGCTCAATGAATGTTTACTGAATTGAACAGAAATTAGCTTAAATTTTAAGATCACAAGTATTAGGTATAAAAGGTTTGCTATGACACTGGACTGGCTATTCAAGAAAACCTGGAAATCTCCTTTTTTAAATGAAGAAATGTAAATAAAAATAAGATTCTTAATAAATAAGAAACAAGATTTTATAAATAAGAAAGATTCTGACTGTCTAGGGTAGTTGAACCTAATTTCTACCTAGAGGCAGGGGGGTTGAACCCTATGACCGCCTAGAATTCTATATATAAAGCTACATGTAAATTGTTATATGTAAGATAACAAGAATTATCTTTAATTATCGAAGTCCATTCTGAGTCTAGGAGCTCAAAGCTTGGTATGCAAAGCTCTTGTATAGACAACTAGAAAAAAAGCCAAGAAACTTTACACAGAATGGGAAATGCCAAAGCAGTTCCAATTCATGTTTATATACAGACCTGAGCCAAGGCTATTTTTCATCAGTTTGCAATAGAAATCCCAAGTGACCCAATAAGTGAGGCTGCTTAAACAGGGAAAAAAAAATCAGAGCTGGCCTCTGAGAAAAGCTGGATGAAATGATTGCTCTACTACAGAAAGAAGGTGTCCCCTGTCTCATTAACTGTCAATGATTTTCAACAGATTTGGAATGGAGTAGATTTTAACAATACTCTTTTTTTCAGTTTTTCAAGTTTTCACTATGTCCTTTAGAAAAATGGTAGAGAGAGAAGGAGGGTGGCAGAGAAGCTAAGGAGTGGGCTATCTGATCAGATAATATCCACTACAACTCATGCCCTCAAACTGAATGATAGGAAGCAATATTACAGTATGGATCACAGAGATGTGGGCAATAAGGGTCAGGGAGTGAGTTTTTGGAAAACAGCCATTATTGCAGACCTCTAACTGAAATGACACGAGAAGACAAAGAATGAGAAAAGCAGGAAATAAAGGTTGGGATGTGCCCTATTATATGAAAAATAGATAATCAAAGATAATATTCTCAGAGAGTTTGCTGGCTCAAACTGCACCTGATCCCATTTGACTGACTTGAAAGCTCTCCTTACCGCACCCAGCTAGATTCAGACAAGAAATCTGGATGGGTGTATGAAGGTGTTCACGTCTGCTTACTCAATGCTTCTGGCCCCTCTTTACCAGAATTTCTTCTCCTCCCCACCCATCCCCATATCAAGACTTCGGTAGGAGCTTTGCTGTATACTCCTGCATGTGGAAGTTATAGTTTCCTCTCTCCCAGTCCAGAGGTCAACCAAAATGCAAGAGAGGGGCAGTCAGAAACAAAAGGAGCCGAAGAGCTAGAGATGGAGTTCCATCTTCTCTCAGAAAGGATCTATTCGCCTTTAAATTGTCTTCTTAACGGCTGGCTCAGAGGCAGAAATATTTGGCAGCCCTGAAATTAAAAGTGATAAATTTTCTCGCCAAGCTTTGATCGATAATAGAGGTCTCATCTGTTAATCAATAAGACAGTCTCTGCCTGTTTACTGTGCATATGTTGTTCACTGCTGCCTTCAGTATGATGTCAGGTTTGCATTCAAAACAACTCAAGTGTGTATAAACCACATGGCTATTCCCAAAATGCATTACGGTGACATCATTCAGCTGCTAATACATTTATAAAACATCAATGGGGAAAGGAAGGAGGGAGGGGAGGAGGGAGGTCCTGACAGCTGAACAGAATTGTACATATGGACATGGACGCAGCCTCCCACCACCCCCCTCCACCCCTGAAGGGCTTTCATACTCCCATCCTGGGGCAGGCAGAGATCCAAGGACATAGCTCAGAGAGAGATAACTCTATGTCCTTCCTATCCCACCAAGGGACATAAGCCAAATGTTGGGGTGGGGCAGAAGGAAACTCTCTCCAACATCATTCCCCAAATCTAACTTCAATCACAAGCCTGATTTTCTCAGGCTGAGGGACACAAGAGGTCTGTTTTTCCTGTGGTCAAAGCAGGCAGGAAGAGGTTGAATGCTCTGGAAGAAAATGTATCAAAAATTCTAAATGACAAAAAGACTCCAATCTGGGTAGTGTAGCAAATAAAGTATTAGTTGTAAAAGTGCTTTAGTACAATGCCTGACAAAGCAGGTGCTCGATAAATGCTTATTCCCTTCACTTCCCTCTGTATGAATGGGTAAAGAGTATGGGCAACGAGTTCTACATCATCACCCCTTTCTAAGCCATAGCTCTCTCCTTTCTCTCTGCCATTTCTAGAACTCAGGAGTAGTGAACTAGATGCACCTTCTCCAGAATTGTTACTTTTTTTCCTTCTCAGAGATCTCTTCCCTATCAGGGCACTCAATTTTGTCTGTATAAAATGTTACTTCCATTTGTCTTGGGAAACATTCTTGCCAGAGCTTGTCAGTTCCAATAAAATAAACTAGTGGGCCTGGGGATGTCACAATCGGACTGGCAATACCTGGCCAGCTCTATTAGATGACAGGGCAGGTCCCTACTAGACACCATCGTCTATGACACTATCGAAAAAGAAAGCTATCACTTCATCTGGATAGAAATGTTTGTTCTTTGGAGAGGTACACAGAACTGCTGGATATGAATCAGGGAAAGCCTCAACCTTTTCTTGAAGATCTCCCAGGATAAACCATTATCAGGCAGCTCACTGCATTTTTGGACAATTCTGGTTATTAGTTATTAAGCATTTTGGCACTTCTTATTGTCTCTCCATCTACATTCTGAGGACAAATGAAACAAACTAAATTCTTCTTCATTCTTCTTCCAAGTAAGAGCCCTTCAAATTTTTGATGATAGAGATGAGATGCTCATTAAATATTCCTTGGTATTTCAAATGATGTTCAGATGGAAGTCTTGAGGCCTTATTGTCCTGACTGACCTTTTCTGGATGTTCTACAAATTATCAATGGCCCGCAAGGAAAGAAAAAAAATGGAACTACTATCTAATAACCTCACCCATACCATACACAAGTCATTTTCTGACGAGGAGTCTTCCTTTGCCGATTTTGAAGGAAAGGAAAGGAAAAGACATTTATCTTTCCAAAATGGTTTAAACATGGGACAGCCAAGATTTATGAAAGTCTTTTTCTGTCTCTAGATTCTAACCTGTGGAATCTTAAGAGTTAGAAGGAATCTTACAGATTGTTCAGTCAAATCCTTTTCCAAGTCATGAATGTCATCAGTCTCCCTCTTATCTGAAGACCTCCAGTGATGGTGAAGTTGTTGTCGTCATCATCATCAAAAACAACAACCACCACCATCACAACAATAATAAGAGAAAGTTCCTGAATCTGCCAACTGGACTGCTGGACCCCTTTAATTGTAAATAAAAACTTCCTAATGTTGAACTAAAATCTGCCTGTTGATAATTTCAATTCATTGCTAATAATATTTTTCCTTCTGGGGAACACAGCTGATCCCACTTATCAAAAAAATTCAGAGTATTATCATGCGCTACTATATTATATACACACATGTATGCACACATATATGTAATAATATACACACATACCACATACACATAGACATGTGCAAGAAAGATATTTTACAGGTTAAATACTACCATTTCCTTATACAAAGACCATAGAAAAGGAAATTAGAATGTTTAGCCCTTATGAAATAAAATTAAGCAAATCATATAACCAAAAATGTGAATTTCCTCATAGTAAGCAAAGAATAAGATTTATCTTACTTGCAAAGTATTCTTTCTGGTTAAAAAAAAGATTGATCTCAGGAATCCTTTTTGTATACTTGAAATGTGATTCAAATAACTAACATTAAATTTATTTGGAGAGTTCTGTGTGCTAAAAAGCTTCTGAGATCCCTTCCAACTTTGGGGTGATGAGTCCACCCAGTTGTACAGAGTGAAGTACACCAGCAGATTACCTTTCAATAAGTCTCCCAATGTGAGCAGTGAGAAGTCAGCTACAGCCACAAAGCTAACCCAAACACCTATATAGGTTCATTCAGCCAATTAGCCTGGGATAAGGAAGACAATCCCTACTAGTCAGAGCACTGCCCAAGTGACCCCTAGGGGGTGTCAGAGTCTCTCCTTCATCCAGTTCAAGGCCTTCCACTGCCCTTTAAAAAAAATGGCCTGGTCCTTGGCTAGAACCCAAGACAGCTTCTAAAGTACGATAAGGAAGGGGGAATTGGGAACTGGGGCTATCTCCCTCTCCTTTGAACCAATCAGGGTTCTCTTAGTAGTTCATCTCCCCAGCCCTTCCCTAATATGGCTAACAATCACTCATCAAGCATTTAATGTTCCTTCCATTTGACCCTGGAAACTGACTCTAGCAGGGAGGACACTGGACCAGTTCTGGCTTCATCACTCACTGACTGCAGGACCCCATGCTAATCACCATTGGTCTGCACGTCAACATCCACACTGATAAAAGGAGACAGAAGATTTCCTTCTCTTTCCACCGAATAAGGGAGTGCCTAGCTGAATGAGGATGTGGAAGTTTCTTTTCCATAAAACTAACTAAGAGATCTCTAGAAGGTGATTCCCATCCACCTAAAATGTTCTGATTCCAAAATCTGATCTCATGGATGTGTGGTCCTGGAACACTCCCTTTCATTCACACTCTGTCCCTATTCCATTAATCCATATACCTCTGTGGACAGAATGGATCGAGGACACAGGATGAAAAAGTTCGATAAGAGTGCTGGATTTGAAGTCCGGTTTGAATCTATGTGTGACCCTAGGCAGCTCAGTTTCTTCATTTGAAAAATAAGAGGGTTAGACTGACCTAGAAGGTCCCTTCAAACTTTAAATCTATGATCTCAAATCATTTGACTTTTATATCTAAATAATGAGAATTATGTTACTATAGTACCTGTTTTACAGTATTACTATTGAAAGATTCAAATAACATATAGATATGTATGTATGTATGTATATATATATATATATACACACACACACACACACACACACACATATACACACATATGTATGTAAAGATTGTATATGTACACTACACAGTATGTGAGTGTACATGCACACACATAGAAAATTAAATGCTTTGGAAACTTGAAGGCATCAGTTATGGGAATAAATATAAGGATCTATAGAAATCCATGATGATTCAGAAAGTGAAATCCATTTTTAGCAGAGCTGGTGAGAGCAATGGCTAGGACTCCCCATTTCTTCGCTGACACCCCCCAATACAAAAGGAGAACTAGACTCTCCCAGCTGGACCAGATGTACAAATAAGCCAGTTTACCTGAGTGAACTTCAGTGTTTTCATCTCTAAAATGAAGAATATTGGATCAGAACATTGAGATCTCAGCTAGCTCGGAAACTGTAATTAGTCATTTCTACCTGTCTCCCTTATTTAGGAACAGGGAGGGGCAGCGACAGGGATGCATGGTTAGGCTGGAGGGGTGTCTGACACTCAGTGAGGGGAGGCAGCCCCTCTGAAGCAATTCAGACAAAAGCTAAAATAGTGGCTCAAGTCAGCCTCCCCAGAAAAAAAAATCTGACCTCTGCTAGCATCTAATACTGGGTGAGTGTGTGTGTGTGTGTGTGTGTGTGTGTGTGTGTGTGTTTAATTCCTTGAGATTTTAAAATAAACATCTTGAATGTTCTGATGAGATATGCATGCCTGCTTACATAAGGAAGTACAGCGTGTACCAAAACAGCAGACCCAAAAAAAGCATGAGCTCTCAGAACAATGAGTACAGACACGGGGCATTTTACAACAGGCCACGGTGTACAGTTTTATTTACAGTACCTCTTATCAGACAGAGAACAGTATGCTGCCTGCCAATTTCAAAGGCCAGCACTGCGTGTTCTTTCACTCAAGTAGATATGTGCTAGAGGAAGGAGGGAACAGGAGAGGAGGGAGAACAAGAGGGAGAGGGAGAAGGGGTCCATTCAGAGGCTTACCTGGTTGTTCTCTCTCCCTGCTTCCCTCTTCCCTCTGTGTGTATGTGTATGTCTCTGTCTCTCTCTGTGTCTATCTTGTTTGTCTATCTCTCTGTCTCTGGTTGGGTCTCTGTCTGACTTTGCCTCTGAGTATCTCTCTCTTGTGTGTCTGTCTGTGTCTCTCCATGTCTCTTTCTTTCTCCCCCTTCTCTCTCTCTCCTTCTCCCTCCCTCCCTTTTTCTCTCTTTCTCTTCCTGCCTCCCTTCTTTCCTCCCTCTCTTCCTTTCTCTCTCTCCTTCCTTTTCTCCTTCTGTCTCTCCCTTCCTTTTTCTTTTCCTCCCTTTCTCCTTCCTTCTTCTCTCCCTCCCTTCCTTTTTCTTCTCTATCTCTGTGTCTCTTTCCTTCTTTACATACACATATACATAGAATTAAACGCTTTGGAAACTTGAAGATATCAGTTATGTGAACAGACATAAGAACTTCGCTGTAACATAAACATATTCCCAGCGGAAGGGAAAAAGAAAAGTTGGGGGGGGGGGTTATGAAGAAGATGTTGTTAAGCCTAAAGATGAACTGAGTGTATAGATGGTACAGTCAATCTTCACTGACAAATCGCCCAGAAGGAGGGAGGGATGGCTCTGAGTCTGGGTTTGGTAGACATAGGTAACTGGGAGGCATTTGCTGGAGAGTATTCAGGATCCTGCCCCGAAGAGCCCCAGAGTCACTGAGGAAGTCTCAGCCCTGGACGGGGGGTAGGAGAGCTGTCAGGAGCTTCCACCAGGACATCTAGACGCTTTGCTGGAGAGCTCAGTCTCCCCCACATAGCCTGGACAAGAGCTGAGGCCCTGATGTCTGGCAAGATGTCAGCTGTGTTGGAGAGGGAGGCTTGGAGGCGTCGGTGTTTATGAGAGCCGGTTCCTTGTCCCTGCCTCATAAAGGTCACGCTGAGCCGGCTCGTTGGTCCTGGCAGGGTGGGCTCAGTTTTTCCACTTGGTGGGATTCTGCAGAGTCACTGCTGCCCTCACCTTCAGCTCCTCTCTATTCTGCTGGAGGGGGAACTAGGTGGGGAACTCTTTCCCCAGCTCAGGACTTCCTGCGGGGCAGCTGGAAATACAAGAAGGGTTGGGAAAGGCTGCCTGCTGAAGCGTGAGTGCATTAGAGACACAAACACACACACCCAACACAACCACTCCTCACTGCCTAGGTGACCAGTAAAAGCATGATCAAAGTTCTCCCCCCAAGAAGGGATGATGGGTGGCCCCTGCCAGCACAGAGCCAAGACACCCTTGGGGAAGGGAAGGAGCACTTCAAGCAGGCTCCCAGAAAGAGGAGGTGGGTTCAGAATCCCCAAACCTGGAAGGATATAAAATCTGATGCAGGAACCCCCACTGTAACACAACAAATAACGGTCCAACATCTGCTTGGAGGTCTCCAAGTAGGGAGGCCGCCCTAATTGTTAGGAAGCTTCGCCTCCCCTCCCCCCAGACAGCAAACCTAAACTGAGCTCTTTACAACTTCCAGTGTGGCTGCCTTCTGGGGCCTAACCTGACAAATCTAATCTCTCCTAGGATCTCTCCTCATGTATTTGGGGACAACCATCATACCCTCTTGAGCCTTCTCTTCTCCGTGTTAAACACGCTGGATTTCTTCAACCTACCAAATCTAGAGAATAGCCATGTGGCTGGCCATCTGGCATTAGGACCTCCAGCTCCTTTTTTGTTGTGTTTGGAATTTTGTTGAGACCATGATTTTTATTTCTGGCTCCTCTCTTGGATCTTGTCTCCTGTGAATCTCTTGAGTATCTCAATTTTTATTCTTTTTTCTTTGTTGTCATTCTTTGTGGTATTATAACTTGGGGTATGTACACTGGCAATTTTCCTCCATGGCCTCAAACTAGATTCCCTTTTTTTAAAACAAATTGCACTCACCCACTAATCCACCCTAAAAGCTTGCTTTATTCTCAAATTGTTTCACTTTTCTTTTCTTACTTTCCTTATTTCATCTTGCCAACTACCTTCTTCTTTTCCTTCTGGACTTAACCCTTTGAGATCTATTCCTTAATCATCTTAGTTCCAAATCATTCTTGATCCCATTATTTCTTCTACTCAAAAGTAAAATGTGAATTTAGGCCTGGAGATTTCAAATTTTTCCTTAAAATTTTCCTCAATTTCTCCTAAATTTAACTTCTGATCAATTTCAGTAGTGCAAATCTTTCCAAGGTACATCTTTCTTCATAATGACTCAAGCCCTTCTCTTTCTCTTGTTCCTTCTCTCACAGAAGCCAGAAGTAGAAAGCAATCATAACTATTTTATGTTCAATAAAGACTTTATATACACCAACAATTAATAAAGATACTAATTACTTACTATATGCCAGGCACTGTCCTAAGCACTAAGAGACATGAAAGTCTCTGCTCTTAAAGAGTTCTTCAGAAGAGACAACATACAAGCACATGTATGTACATGTATATACATGTGTGTGTGTGTGCACCCATATGCACGAGTATGTGCATGCCTGGAATTCCCTCTTTATTTCTACCTCACACAGTCCTTACCTTCCTTTTAAGACACAACTCAGCAATGTCTAAGACAGGGCAGGCTACCATTAATCCTCCCATAAATATCTCTGAATTCAACAAACTGACTAGGGAGAGAAAAATGACCACTCTTCGTTTGAGACACAATTAAGTCACAATTATTCACAGCTAATTTTCAGTCCCATGCTGTCAAGTCTCTGTCACCCAGGCAGTGAGTGATCAGTAAATGCAAACTCATCTTGGGGCAAATTATTTCAAACAAATGTAATTAGAAAGGTAAACTTTCTGGCCAAGAGAGAGAGAAAAGAAACATATATGATACATTCCAAAGCTAAACAAATGGTTTTTGAATTATCCATATCAATTCCCCTCTTCTCTAGTTTAAATTATTAATGCTTGACCAAAATCAGCACATCTCTTTCTCTCTCTCTCTCTCTCTCTCCCCCTCACCTCATTTATTTCATTCACATTTCAAATTAACAAATTCAACAAACATTTATTCAATAGCTATTATGTAGAAGAAAAAGTGTGGAAGGAGGAGACAAGGTGATATCAAATTTCAAATGACTATAAAAATACAAATTATAGGACCATGAGGGACGCAATGATAATCCAAACATTGTTTTTTTTCTCCTTTGGGGGAGGGAGAAATAGGCTGGGAAAATATTTCCAGGCAACACAAATTCCATTGGCCTGGATAGAAAGAAGGACTATCATACAGGAGAATGAATGAAATGACCTCAGAAGATTAAAACAGACTCAAGCCCCTATGCATTCAAAAAGCCTTTCCAAGTAAACAACACGACACGGCAGACACAACATTGGCTTATAAACAAAGAGATCTGAGTTTGAATCTAAGCTGTCATTAATTTACCAGGAATAATTCTTGAAAAATTATTTTATCTCCTGAGGCCTCGGTTTTATCATCTGTAAAATAAGGAGCTAACCCTAGACTTGTTTTTATGATTTTCTAGGTTCAAAATCTAAAGAAAGGTTGCTTGCTATTTTTCCAATAGATGGAGAGGGACATAGGGACTTTCAAAACCACAAAAAAAAAAAAAAAAAAAAAACTGTACTGATGCAACAAGTAAAGCCAAGCCAAGGCCATATTTCACTCAAGATCTGAGAAAGCTGGAGTTTGAGCAAATCCCTAGGCAATAAGGAATAATCAAAAGGTAAGAACAGACAATTTTCTGAAGAGGAAACAAATTGTAAATAATGACTTGAAAAACATTCGGTCTCAATAATGAATAATGAAAATCAAAACAATATTAAGGTGTCAACTCAGACCAATCAAACTGGCAAAAATAATCAAAAGCAAAGAAACTCATTCCTAGTAGGGTTGTGGAGAAATGGGTCTAGTCATTCACTATTGGGGGAAACTACAAACTTGAGGAAAAAAATGTCCTTGGAAAGCAATAACAAAAAGAAACTATATAATCAAGGATCTTTATAGCAGCATTACCTGTAATTGCAAAAACCTGGCAGTAACCTAAATGTTCAAGAACAAGGGAATGGCTGGAATACTATAACTAAGACTGACAAGCATGAGGAATAAAAAGAGAAAAGCATTTTATTAAATAACACAAAACAAAAAAGAGAGGAAGAAAAGAAAAAAGAACAAAGAACAAAGCATATATGACCATTTGAAAGAAAAAATAAAGACGAATGGAGGTTACAAAGCTAAACTAAATGCACAGTTACAAAATTAATTTTCTTAAATGTACATTATATAATTGAAAACATGTTGAGTTATACATAGTGATGTTTAACATTATAGTGATGTTATATTACTATTATATATTCTAAATATAGTTATAATGATGCTTAAGTATTAAGTTACTAAAAAATCTTTTTTTAAACAAAAAAATAGAATTTAGATCTCTTATCTCATGCAAGAGTACCATCAAAGTAGTAAACACTTATTTCATGTGGAAAGCAAAATTCTATGGAAATTCTAGGCTCTCTAGAAGATCAAAAGTCAGAACCAAAGGAAAGTAAAATGATAATGACTAAAATCTTGGTATTTAAGCATGGCAGAGCAAGAGTATTTTCATCAATGTTGAAAAAAACTTTAAGAATACAGGTTGATGCAAAAAGACTTGCTTTCTTCAAAGGACAATTTCCTTAGACTCATAAGATTTGAGTAAAGGAGATTGATGGAGATTTATACCCATAAATCTGTAAAATTACTAAGTTGTGTAATACAGTCCTTAACAGACTATGATCTTTGACCCTGCCTCCTTAACAAGGGTTGGTTCTTTGGTGAGAGAGAAGATGGAAATAATAGTGGTTGTGGGACAACTAATTTGCCCAAAAGTCCTGGTTTCTTGACCTCTTCTTCCTACTGAACTCCAATTTTATCAAACGGTCTGGTGAATTTTACTAATTCCTCAAATTTGCATTGTCCCTTTATTTCAAAGCTCTTTCAGTGTCAAGATAATTAAAGACACTCAACCTAAATTTTGGAGAAATTCTTTCATTTTCCAGCTGCAGACACTGAAACAGAAAATAGGAGACATTAATCATGCTATTTAAACTTCTCAGATCTACCTTATGTAAAGATCTGACAGGTGAATTTGGACTATGGACCAAGTTTATCCATGTCAAGTTTGGGTTCTAATTAAAACCTTCTGCCCAGTCTCCTTGCTACTGGTCTATACTTTCCCAAATCCATCATTCACATTTGTCAAAATAATCTTCCTAATACACACTTGTGACTGTATCTCCTTCCCAGCACAAGAATACCACCTGATGAATAAAATACAAATTCTTTAACCTAGTCTTCAGTGCCTTTCATTTTGGCTTGACCTACTTTTTTAGATATAGATATGTAGATATTTGTGTGTGTATACACATTCTTTCTCAGAGATATATGTATAATATATTTTTATATCTCTCATATATAATATATGTATATAAACATACTATATATATATATATATATATATATATATATCTATATATATATATCTCGCAAACATACATACATATGATATATGGATGTGGATCCACATACACACAGGTATGTGTATATATGTATAAACTAATCTCTTTCATACAAAACAAACCAGACTACCCACATCTCTTCCTGTTCTTCCCTTTGACCAGGGCTTTGTGTATGTCCATTTTGCCTGGGATGGACTCCAACCCATATCTGTTGAAATCTTATCCTTTCTTCAAACTTTCCCTTTCAAGTGCCATCTCTTCCATAGGGACTTTTCTGATTTCCCCAGTTACATGTGCTTTTGTTTTCTTCAATTTCTCCTAACGTGCTCTTGCTTGAAATCTCTCTAAGCTACTTTTATTAAATATTATGTTATATTGTGTTACAATGTTACAAATCCTATCTTCTATAGTAAGTTTGCCAATCTGTTTTGATTCTAGTGCCTTCCATCTTTTACTTATTTCTTATTTATGCTGTATATACTTTGTATATACTTTATATATGTTGTGTCCTATGTTAGATTGTAAATCCCATGAGAGCAGGAACTGTCATTTTCTTCTTTCTGTCCCCAGTGTTTAGGACAGTATCCAGCATATAGTAGATAATTAATGTTTATTGATTGACCTGTATAACAGTAAGATCTACTTTAGCCTCTTAGTATCCCAGGTAGAATAAAAGTTCCTTGAGGGAAGCAACTAAGTCATTTTTATAATTGTATTTAATGCACAAAGAAGGAACGGGAAGTTTACTGAACTGATTTATAACTTAACTGGCAGATATCTCCGATTTCTCTCTCCCTCCTCTTTTCCCTCCTTCCCTTTCCTCTCTCTCTCTTCCTTCCCCCCCGCCCCCGTCCCCCCTGCAGTTGTGAGGGAAATGGACCCCTCATTCCTCCATCCCAGCCCAAGCTATTCCTAATGTCTTTGGAGTTGTCTTTCTTCAGTTTATCCCTAGTTTGGAAAAGATTTATGCAAAATGAGAATCCCTCTCATTTCCGACTTGCCCACCAATCACTTTTCTAACATCTTGCATACTTTCAAGTCAGAATTAGGTCCTTGATGAATATTACCTGGATGCCCTCCTGGCTCACTTCTCCTGCTTTCTCCCCAGAGAACAATGATGTTGGGTCAGGAGAACATTTACAGGGGCTATGAATGCTAGCCTAAGTACTTGAAAGAATGTCATGTGAAATAAAAGCTTGTTCTGCACCATCCCCAGGGAGGCAGACCTAGAAACAACAGGTAGGAGCTGCTAACAGGTAGGTTATAGCTCAACACAAAGAAGGAAAAAACCTTCTTTCTATTAGAGCTAACCAAAATTAGAATGAGTGAGGTTCCATCACTAGAGACCTCTTAAGTAAGGTTAGGAAAGCTACAAAGGGAATTCCTTATCAGTTTAAGAGACTGAATGAGATGAGTCTCTTACATTAGTTGTGAGGTTCTAGGATTAACTTTTCTTCCATTTTATTTTTCTTTTATTGACAGAAAAAAAGACCAAATGTCACTAAGAGATAACACTTGAATCAAGGAGCAGAAAACTACTCAGAGCTCCAAAGTGGTGAGCAACAACACAACTGCCATATATTTCATGAGAATAGCCAGGGGATGGCATCCTTCTCCCTAACCCCCAAAACTGGAGCATCTCTTGTTCCAAAAAGAAATACTCTTACAGACCATGGAAACATAGAGCAAAGAAATCCCCAGCATACATCAATTCTGGTCCCCGGGGCTGGAGGCTGGTCATTCTGTACATGGCTAATGCTCAGGAGCTAGGTGGTGACCCTGACCTGTAGCGTAATTGCTAACCAGTGCCCCACGTGGGGCAGCAGAAGACAAATTGTGAATACTAAGAACAGTAGTGGACAGCCAGGGCCAGAGTGCCTCAAGCAACATGCTCATTAGTGGTTAGACAACTCTCAAAGGCAGTTCAGATTCCATGTTCTGCCATATGCTGTAGTTCAGTTGTTTCTGTCATGTTAGACTCTTATGACCCCATTTGGGGTTTTCTTAGCAAAGACACTAGAGTGATTTGCCATTTCCTTCTCTGGTTCATTTTACAGATAAGGAAACTGAGGCAAACAGGTTGACTTCTCCAGGATAGCACAGCTACAAGTGTCTCAGGCTGGATTTGAACTCGTGAAAATGAATCTTCCTGGCTCCAAATCCAGTGTTCTATTGTATCACTTAGTTGCTCACTCAATCATTTATCCAATATTGAATGAAAAGAGTTGGGTTCAGATCCTGGCAATGCTACTAAACAAGTATATGATACTGGAAATATCAAGGAATCCCTTTGAGTCTTCCCCACCCTCATCATCTCTAAAATATTATAACAACACTTTTGTTCTTTAGGATGCCTGAGGAAAAGCCTTTATAATCTTAAAAGTGTTATATAAATATGAGTTATTATTATTATTACTAGATGGAATTCATTATGCTAGTCACTAGAGAAGAAGAAAAGACAAATAAGACAGCATGTGCCCTCGAGGTGCTTACAACACAAGCAGGTAGAATATAGGCAGATGCATAATAGTAAGAAAAATGAGACAGTGATCACTGAATAAAATGAACAGAGTATGTAAGAAACTAGGAGAAAGAGGAATAGGGTTCCTAGGAATCTATTCCCAGCTATGCTGAGGACCTACTTTTAGCAGACAACATTACAAGGGTGGAAAGAAAAATATTCCATCTCTATATCAAGAAGACATGGGCTCAGAAATGTAAGGTTCAAGAGAGGAAACAATGCTGCTAAAATTAAAGCTGGTAAACCCCCAAATTAACCTGAAACCAGCTAGATGACACAGTGGATTGAGCACCAGGATTAGAACTAGGAAGATTTGAATTCATGAGTCCAAATCTGGCCTTGGATACTTTTATCAGCTTTGTGACTCTCAGTACTCACTTAACCCTGCCTGCCTCAGTTTGCTCATCTTATAACACAAGCTAGAGAAGGAAATGGCAAACCATTCCAGTATCTCTGCCAAGAAAATTCTAAAATGGGGTCACCATGAAGAGGACATGACTAAAACAACTCAATAACATATTTATATTAGTCCTTTTATTTTCCTTAGATTTAAAAAAATACATATTTATCATAGTTTGTTTTTTATTAACAAAAGAGAGGTAAACAAAAAGAATTATAAACTATTTTGATAAAATAAAATGACCAATATTTACTTGTTGAGTCAACAAACATTTATTAAACAGTTTCTATGTGCCATACACTGTGGGAAAACAACAAAAAAGACAAAATAAAGTCCACTTCCACATAGATTTTTAAGTCCTTGAGCTCATAACTCATCTATATATAGAACTTATATCCTATAGTAATAACCAGTCTTTGGAATGATGACTTACCTGCAGGGACAGCAGAATTATTGGTCAAAGCAAGGCACAATTTTAAAAAGGATTTAGAAAATGGATTGATTTGTTTTTGAGAGAAATTTTAAGGATAAAAACTAAGAGTCGTTGACTATTAACCAGAAAGATAACCAAGACTATTTGTCAACATATAATCTACTACAACTTAAGTGGGAAGGAAAAGCTTTGGAGTCTTCTGACCTAAGTGATCTTATTAATAATAAAAATTAATATTAATCACTTTGTAGGGACATCATTTCTTCATCTTTAAAATAAAATAAAACAAAAGGTTTAGACATCATAATCTCTAGGGCTCCTATCAGATTGAAATCCTCATGGAAACTATGAAAGGGGAGGATCATAGGGTCATAGAACTAATAGAGATCCTAGAAGTCAACTTGTGGCAACTTCTGCATTTGAGGTAAAGTTATTTACCCATTTACTCGGGCAGCTAGGTGGCACAGTGGATAGGGGGTTAGGCCAGAAAGACCCAGGTTCAAATCTACCTTCAGACACTGAAAAGCAGTATGACCCTGGGCAAGTCACGTAATCTCTTTTGCCTCAGTTTCCTCATCTGTAAAATGAATTGGAGAAGAAAATGGCCAACCATTCTACCATTCTAGTATCTTTGCCAAAAAAAAATCCCAGATGGGGTCAGGAAGAATCTAACTCACTCCCCCCCTCCCCCCCCCCCCAGGCAAGCATTTACTAAGCACTAACTATTTTAGGCACTGTGCTGAGTGATAGAGATACAAAGAAAGACAAAAACATGATCCCTGCCCTCAAGGAGTTCCCACTTTAATGGGGGAGAAGACATTCCAATAACCAGGGACATAAGAATAGAAGGGAGGAAAACTAGCAGCTAAAAGGAACAAGGAAAGCCTCCTGCAGAAGGAGCTCACTCTTTATCTTTTATTTTTTCAAACATGACTAAAAAAATGAATGAACGAGAACAAATACTTGCCCAGCACTACAGAGCTCATCAGTGGTCTCCTGGCTTCCAATCCAACACCTTTTTCAGATTCTGTGATCAACTCTATCATTACCATATTAACACAGAACATCTAACATTTACATAGTGCTTTAAAATTTTCAAAGTACTTTCCACAAACTATTTCATTTGATTCTCACAACCATCCTGGAATAAATGCTATTATTGATTCCATTTTACAAATAAGCAAACAGAGGCTAATAATAACTTCCCCAGCTACTAAGTATCTAGGGCAGGACTCAGTCTTGGAGTCCGTGATTCCCTCCTACTACAGCAGTCAGCACCAAGAAAAAGAAAGGTTCTTCCTAGGTGACCTTCCTACAACTGCCTACCTCTACTCATCCATGGGAAAGGCTTCCCAGGCTGGAGCTGTGAAATATATATCCCTCTCACCTACCAGTGAGCACTCTCAAACACTTCAAACTCATTTCAAAAGGAAGACACCAGGTATGTATTTCATTTGTGTAGGATGAAGAGCAGAGGGAGAAGAAAGATGAAACAGGAAGGGGCCTGATCCACTGGACTATATCATCAATAAGAATATCCTTAAATCTATTTGACGGACAGCTCCCCCTCCCCCTTCCTTCCCCTCTTTTCTCCCTCTTCTCTCCTCCCACCCCCAGCTCAATGGCACCTCAAGGCTCCCAGTCCCCTCTGGGACTGTCAGGGTTTTCAGAAAACAAGAGCATTTCTATTTTTAGTCCCTCTCCACCTAATAATACTCCCCAACACCCATTCAGTTTAATCACTTTATTGAGGACTGAGCGCTTCTGATGTTAGGAAGTAGTAAAATGTTCTAACTGGTTAAAAATGACACTCATTGGCTTTTGCCTTTGGTGTTTCTGAAACCTTAATTGTGGCTCTGGCTGTGGGGCTTAAAGAACCTTACAGGGGTTTCCGAGCCTTGCTTTCTTACCCCCTACACCATAATTGAGGTGTTATATTACAAGTACAGCACTGACATTTTCAGACTCAAAATTCAGAAACCTTAAGACTCTGCACTTACAAAGCAGAAAAGAGAGCCCTACAGACTGAACACCCCTTCCTAGCACTCATCCCCCTGCTTCCCCCCAACCCCCAGCTCTAAACCTTTTGTTTTTTAATTTTTTTCCAGCTCACCCCAGGCACGCAGTCTGTCAGAGAACTGTTTCTTTGCATTACGGCTCCAGCATTATTAAAGTATATCTGACAACTAAAATGACATTCAAATTGCAGCTTGGAAACAGAAAGGTTTGTTTGGTATAATTAGAAGACCTGAGAATTTGGTGTGTATAGAAAATACACTGTTGGTTACTCTTCTCCCACATAAACCTTTCAGAATGTTGGTTCAGAATGGGCATTTGCAAACAGACCTTCCTCAGGGTGATGGGGTAGTGGGAGGGCCGGTAGACCTCTCGGAGAGTCTAGTACTCTCTTGGACTTTGAATCCTGTCCAAATATCCAAGGAAGCCAGCATTCTAGGGTACACAGGAGAAGGTATCAGCCCAAAATTCAAAATCTAGTGCTGCTTTTTAATATGAGTTTACATAAAGGCATATATGTTTAAAATATAAGAACTTCTACTCTTCAGGGTATATTTTTATTATTCTTCAGTTATGTCTGACTCTATGTGATCCCTTTTGGGGTTTTCCTGGCAAAGATCATGGAGTGGTTTATCATTTCTTCCTGCATTTCATTTTACAGATGAGGAAACTGAGGCAATTAAATGACTCACTCAAGGTCAAACAGCTAATGAGTATATCAGGTCAGATTTGAACTCAAGTTTTCCCTTCCCTTGTTACTACCTAGCATATAGGTATTTATTTTGAGGGATTATATGGAAGGAAAATCATATTCCCTTGGAGGTCTCCAGAATTCTGAGTTTAAATCTCACCTCTGATATTTACTAGATGCACAGTTTAGAGTAAATCAGTTAACCTTTCTAGACCTCAATATGTTTGGGGTTGTTGACTAGCATCTGGAATTAGTGTAAACAATTATACTAGTGTAGAAATTAGTACAGAAATTCCCTTCACCAATGCAAATCAGCATCTGCTCAGCAACTGAGAGATGCCTGAGGTTTGCATTGGTTAAATAATTTGCTCAGAGACACAAAGCCAGTATGTGTCAAGAGGTCTACCTTGAACTCTAGTTTTCTCAGAGGCCAGTGCTCTCTTCTATCCATGTCTCAGCCTTTATCTGAAATGGTGTAACAGCTGGATAACTACCTAGTTGGATGCTGGGAAGGTTGCAGGAGGATGTATGTAAAATGCTTTGGAAACTTAAAAACATGACTATCCATGTAAATATGTTAGTCTGCTGTCTGTATAAGAGATGGGAGGATTCAAAGCCATGCTAACAAGGGAAAAGACTATTTTCATGTACAAACAGGAGCAATGTTCAAGTGCTAGGAAGAATATAGAAATAACTGGTCCTAGCTCTGACCACTGCTCTCCATCAAAAAGCTTATGCTACAGCATGAGAAATTTAGGTTAGTTCTCTAGAAAAAAATGATCAACAGTGAAAGATGAGTTAAGATTTGTAACAGTGATGGTGGAAAGTGATAAACTCTCCTTCCCAAGTCATCTTTAAAAATTAGATCTAATTGCAGTTAGTTCAATAATTCAACTTCACAAGAATTTATGAAATCACTACTATATGCCAGGTACTCAGCCAAGTAGAAAGGTGGATAGAATGCATAAGACACTTACTAGAGGTGTGATCCTGGGCAAGGCACTTAAGCTATTTGCCTCAGTTGCCTCATCTGTAAAATGGGAATGATAATAGCACCTATTTCCCAAGGTTACTAAGGATCCAAAATGAAATAATCATTCTAAAGTGTTTAGCACAGTGCATGACACATAGTCAGCACTACATAAACATTAGCTATTATTATATAAAGACAAAAATAAAACAGCCCTTGCCTGCTATCATAGCCAAAGATCATAGCATCACAGATAGAGAGCTGTGAGGGTCCTCAGAGGTCACACATTTTATCAACCAAAAAACCAAGGACCTACCCACAATGGCTCTGATGTTGTTGAGTTGTTACAATTGTGGCTCACTCTCTTCCTGACCCCATTTGAGATTTTGCACACAGGTAGTATCAGAACTAGGATTTAAATCTCAGTTCTCAGATTCCAGAGACAATATTTTGTTTTATTGTACTTAACCATACCTGACTTCCTCTTTTAAACATAGTTTATATCAACCTAAGACATACCTTTTCCAGACTAAGAGATCTTTGACTATATTCCAAACTACACATCAATTCCTCCTATAGTACCTGTCTGCCTTTAGCTATTTCCCCTTTCCCCCCACTTATTCCTTCTATCTCACCCTCGATTTTATCTTCTTCCTTCCCTCTTCTTTTCTTTCATCCCTCCCTTCTTTTTTCCTCCATTCCTCCTTCCTTCTCTTCTTTTTCCTTTCCTTCCTTCTACTTCCTTTCCTACTTTTACCCAATTCCCCTCTCCTCTCTTCCTTCCCTCCCTTCTTTCCTGTGTTCTTTTTCCTTTCCTTTCTTCCTCCTTTGTATAGGTCCTTGTAGCACCTTCATAAACTCACTCCCCATTCTTTGGAAGGCAGCAGACAAGAAATGCCTCATTAACTTCCCAAGCTAATTTCACAATTTAACCAAACACTGAATTCCTGCATCTACTCAGCCAACCCTGTGATAAACTTTTATAATTTGGGGGTAGGAAGGAATAAGGGAATAACAGAACTGGAGGGTCAGATTCATGCCCAGAGAAATGAAGGGAACAGAGGCTGTGTTGACTTTACAAAAATAAAAAGACAGTACTTCTTAAAAATTCTCTACGCACTCTCCTGTGCTGGCCTTCAAGGCAACAAGGCAGGAGGTGGGACAAATGAAGCTGTACCAGGCCTGCCATGCAACCAGACCAAAGTGCCCTGGATGACAATGTATCTTCCTGTCACTCCAGGGGCCTGATGGCCTATATCGGGAAGCACAGTTACATGCTGTCCTTCACAGGGTATGAGTCAATGCAGCTGGGCCGGGTGCCAGCGTCAGGGAGGGGGGCCTGCGGAGGACAAGTTCACTTCTGCCTAACCCTGCCAGATCCTCCAAAGGGTACTCAGAGGTCTTGGCCAATTCACTAGGCCCAGAGCACAGGTAGAGCTGAGGAAAAAACAAGACCAGGTCCCGACTCTAGTAGGAGTCAAGGTCAAATCAGAGGAGCTGTTTTGTCACAGAGGCTCTCCTGGTCTGTAGGATCAGCAGGACAATGATTCTCAGGAGTCATCCCATCCATCGATTTTCTATTGGGGTCCATGCTCAAAGCAGCCAAGATAAATAGATGTGGGGAGTGTAAGAAGGACAGAGGTTGGAAGGAGGTCTCCTCTGTTCTTTGTGGTCCCCAGGGTATAGGTTGCATGTACATATAATGCCCTAGTGACTTGCAAGCATTTCCCCTTTGGAGTTTTAGTCCCCTCAATGGTGAGGAAATGGTTATTGAAACCCAGCACTAGCAAACAGAGCTAAGTTGCCAAGGACAATACCATCTTCTGAGTCTCCTGCTTTGCTTTCCCCAAATCAGAACTTAACACGCCTCCCACCTCTTCTTCCTATATTTTAAGGAACAAGGCTCTGCTTTTCCTAAAGTAGAATTCAGGTCCTCTTAGAGCCCCTGCCTCAGTCCCCAGGAAAAAGAGAATTTCAGGCCCCAGTCCTTGAGACTTTACTGATCTGGTTTTGTGTTCACCAAAATGACTTCAAGGGAAATTCAAGCACATCAAAGTTTCTGGGAATTCTCTCCTCAGCCAGAGTTACCTTGTTACTGAAAACGACTGTGGCCTTCTATAATTACTCCAACAAAATGCAGCCGCCAATGAACTCACTGTGCTCAATTAGTTTATAATAGTCAGAGGTATAACTACAAAGGTTTAATCCAACTACCCCTGAAGACTGCTTAATCCCAACTATCTAATGAAAAGTTTAGAACTCCCTCTTCCCCCCCTCCAACTCTTCTTTGTAAGTAGAGTTCTAATTAGTGCAGCTAAGGGAGGGGAGGGAGGGAAGTTGGAATAGGGTATAGTACAAGGATTATGCTAGGAGAAAACCAGGTTTCTTCATTACTGTAAGTCCCTGGGACACAAAGTAGGAGATCTTCTGGCTGGACAGATACCCCCTAGACAGACAGATACCTCCCAAACAATCTCATGGCTTTAAGAGTCAACTCGTCTTTTTATCTAAAATTTGAGGGTTGGGACTTTAGATTTTTTTTACATTGTTCTAGGAGAAAAACAGGTCCTAGGGTATCATGATTTCGATTGAGATGACTGCAATTCAGATTCCAGGGAAGACCTAGGATGAGCTGACCACCTGAAATCTCACCATGCTGAATGATTCAGCTCTGGATGCTCAATACTACCTTAAGAGTCTAGAGAGGTGGAGTATTGTACATCTCCCAAAGCCCTCCTTTAGAGATCACTCCTTCCATGTAATCTATCTAGACTAGATCAGATCAATTCAATAGGCATGTAATAAGTGCCTATTAGCAATTGGTGACATACTATAAAGATCTTCAAAAAGAAAGGAATAGTCCCTGCTGTTATTAGCCATGAGATATCTCGCTAGAGAGAACAAACTTCGTTTCTCAGAGGCCAGTACTCTCTTCTATCCATTTCTCAGCCTTTATCTGAAATGGTAGTAACAGTTGGATAACTACCTAGTTGGATGCTGGGAAGGTTGCAGGAGGATGTATGTAAAATGCTTCAGAAACTTATAACATCAGGATTAGGGCACAAGTCATCAAAATCCTAACCAAGGGATTATTTCAACTTTTCTATATGTAAAGCTTTTCCTTACCATCCAGTTCATAGTGACCTCTCACTTCTCTGATCTCAGATGGCATTTATTATCTATATTACTAATTTAAAATTTAATATATCCCTAATAAAAAATAGAAGGAAAACTGAACCATTATTCAACAACTCCAACTTGCCCCTCAGCAAAAACTCTCTTTTCAACATAAATATCACCTTGTTGATTCTGTATGGTTGCCAATCCTAGAATGACATAACCTTAATAGAGTCAAAGTTTCAAGTGGCCCAAAGGCTAATGACGAGAAGCTCAATAAGACCCAATTGGCTACATCACGTTTCCAATACCTGAATGACCTACTTGCCAGAAGGAACACAGGGAATATCACCAAGGCAAGGATGGATCCTTTGTATGATAGAGTTCCAGATCCAGATCTGAAGGGAGCAGACCTCACAGAGACTGCCTGATCCAATCTTTCACTTTATAGATGAGGAAACTGAATTTTAGAGGACTTAAATGATTTGCTCAAGATCACACAAGTAGTAAAGACAGAGGAAGGATCCTGAAGCCAGGTTCTCTGATTCCACAACTAATGTTCTTTCCATTCTTCCATGTAAGCTATGCCATAAAATCAAAGGATAACAAGCAGAGAGTCTAACTGTTTTTCTGGTTTCTGTTTTCCTAAGAAGCATTAAAGCATAAACTTTTTGAATATCATGGATCCTCTCTGGCAGTCCAATGAAGCCTAAGGACCCTTTCTTAGAATCATGTTGTTTTTAATTAATAAATAGGATTACAAAGGAAAAATGAAACAAATTATGTTACAACAGTTATGAAGGATTTTTTTTTCTAATTCTCAGGCTTTGAGTTAGTAAGTCCTATATTTGGAAGATAGCTTCATCACATTGGCTAGAACTAATGGTGAGACCAGTCAAGATCACAAACAAGAAATGCACCATAAGAGAAAACATGGATAGGTAGCAATTTGCATTTATAGAGCAAATACCCACATTAATGTCGTGAGACACAGACTGCTGTTCATTTTCACTTTTTTCAATTAGACTACAAACTCCTTGAAGGTAAGATACATTTTAGAGGTCTTGGAACCTTGGAAACTGGTCGTGGAGCTAGGAAGATTCAAGGCCAAATCCTGCCTCAGACACTTAACTAGCTGTATTACCTGTATAAGTCATCTAATCTCTCTCAACCTTTCATCTCTCTCATCTTTCATATGGGGATAATAACAATCTTTTAGAGTTGTAAGGATGTTAATGCCCTCTGTCAAACTTAAAGAACTATATAAGCGCTAGTTGTTATCATTATTATTATTGTTTGTACCCTCCACAGTATCTTACATACCATAAATATAATAAAATATATATTATAAATAATAAAATATAATAAAAAATTTTAAAATTATTTACAAATTGATAGTTCTTCCCAATTCGGTGCAATGTAAAAAGAAACAATTCATACATTTATACAATGCACTAGGGTTTGCAAAACATTGTATAACAGCCCTGAGAGGTAGGCAGTATAAGTAGTATTATCTCCCATATTACAGGTGAGCAAACCTGTGATGCCTTCTAAGACATCTAAGGCAGGATTCAAGTCAAGGATTCAATTAAGTCTAACTTAATTTTCTTGCCCTCTCCTTTTTACTACACTAGTGGAGAAAATAGTAAGGGTTCAAGGAAACCCGACCTTCTCTGCTTTCCTGCCCACAGCACATGAGTGACTCATCCTGGGAGAGTCTTTCTCAGGGATATACTCAACAGAATGATGTGGAAGAAATGGATATACCCAGTCTATTGCCAATCGGTGAAGTTGTATTGGGTAAAGCTGGTTCTGTGGTTCAGGAGGCTCGCCCTCCCCCCCCCAAGTGTTCTACTGCCCACCAGCATTTGAGGAAGCCTTTCTGGAGGTATAGGAATGACCACATGCTCCCACCAGGACCATTTTATAAAAGCATTAGGAATCCCACACCAAGAACAAAGTTCTCCCCACTCTGCTGATTTTCTGGTCAAGGAAAGAGATCTCAGAATCATATATCAATAGGGTTGGAGAGGAATTCTGAGATGATCCAGGCCTGTTTAATACCAGTGTAAGCTGGGGCACCATGGTGCATAAAGTGCAGGGTCTGAAGTCAGAAAGACTCATATTCCCGAGTTCAAATCTAAGCCACTGAATGACCCCAAACTAGTTCCTTCATCCTGTCTGCCTCAGTTTCCTCCTCTGTAAAACAACCAGAAAAGGAAATGGTAAACTCCTCCAGTGTCTTTGCCAAGAAAACCCCAAAATAGCGTCATGAAGAGTTGAAAATAATTGAAAAACAACAAAATCTGTGGCAAGTTGTTTTAACCTTTTTGATCTCAATTTCTTCCTGTAAAATCAGGTAGTTGGACAAGACAGACCTCTGAGTCCTTTATAGACTAAATCAGCTATTCTGGTCCAACCCACTCACTTTACAAAAAAAGAGATGAGGGTCCAAACTAAAGAGATCTTGCCTAAAATAAAAGGAATTAAGTAACAGAATTACAATTCGAACTCAGATCTGCTTCCTACTGTACATGCAAAGGCTTTCCTTGAAAGTATGGTACTGAAAATTAAGGGAGAAGAAGGTGAGAACAGTCCCTCAAGGGTAGGTCCTCCAGCATCCCTCCCAGTCTGTCCTATCATGCCCCAGTGCCCCAGGGAGAGAGGGAGAAGTAATGGCTACACTGGCATCCACAACCAAGCACATGCTCCTCTGGCAGAGCCAGGGGAAGCCTAATAATCCTCACACCT
This sequence comes from Antechinus flavipes, assembly GCF_016432865.1. NCBI lineage: Eukaryota > Metazoa > Chordata > Mammalia > Dasyuromorphia > Dasyuridae > Antechinus > Antechinus flavipes. Next base: position 510,717,926 of record NC_067400.1, on the reverse strand, counting down.
GCTCCTGGTGGCACAAAGCAGCAGCCAATTACTGTCCGCATCCTCGGGGACACAGGCTTCCCCACCCCTCAGGCCCTGGGGGCTCGGCAACCCCTCTAAACAGGGCAAAGTTTACATCCAGAACTTGGGATAGTGCATTATAAGACCTTTCTTGGCTTTCTCATCCAGACAACTATTCAGATTAAAACCACCAAATTTTAGCGCTAAAGGGCACCTCAATCAAGATTTCTCTTTTAGAAACTGAGGTTACATCATTTAGTCATTCTCCCCACCTCCAAACAAAAGCTAATAAATTTGTCTGGACATGTGAAAGCTTTATCTGCTTATTTTAAAAGGGAAGAGAAGGAAGAACAAATCACTTGTCCAGCATTGCTCTTAGCCCATAGGTGGGTAACATCTTTGTAAAACAAGATACAGTTTGGACCCTTTTCTGGCAATTTCCAAAACTCTTACTATTCAAGAGCGAGAGCATTGATCAATATTGTAAAAATCCTACAGATTAAAAAAAAACTGTAACAAAAAACCCCAATTATTTGTCCAGATGATAAAAGGAATCTTGATGTTTGTATGTAGAGAAGGGCTGAGAGAGAGCAAAGAGAGGAAGAGGAAGAGAAGAAAAGAAAAGAGAAGGAAGAAGAAAAGAAAGGAGAAGGAGAGGAGATGAGAAGGAAAAGGGGAAGGAGAATAAAGGAAACGAGAGGAGGCAGGAAGGGGTTGGAGAGAGACAGAGACAGAGAGAAGGAGAGGGGAGAGTAGAGGTAAGAGAATAAGAAAAAAAGGGAGGGGGAATGAGAGAAGAAGGAAGGGAGGGAGAAAATGAGAGAGAGAGAGAGAAAGACAAGGGGGAAGGAGGAGAGAGGGAGGAGAGAAAGGGGGAGAGAGGGAGAGAGGAAAAGGGAGAAAGAGGGAAGAGAAGGAGAGAAAAGAGAGACAGATGAAAAGAAGAAAAGAAAAAGAGGAAAGAAGGAGAGAATGAGAGAGGGAGAGAAGGAAAGAGAGAATGAGAGAGAAAGAATAAGAAGAATAAGAGAGAGAGAGATTTTAAGGGGAAAAATATGAAAGCTCATGCCCCACAAATATGGATCAGGGGGACAAAAAAAAAAAAAACCAAGTGGCAAAAGGGATTTATGCATTGTAGCTGCTTTACTACCTAATTAATTCAGTAATTTCAAAAACAATTTTATTTATGTTCCATTTACCACATCAAAAGTGCAAAAAAAAAAAAAACCCACTGATGCTAAAATAATACCTCAAGGCATCTATTTTTAATCAGTTTAAAAAAAAGAGAGAGAGAGAGAGGTTTAAAAAAAAAAAAAACACCCACCACCCAGCCCTGGTTTCTATACAATCTCTCTCGGGCAGACCACCAACCCTCCGAGAGAGAGAGAAAACAGCCAAGCCCTCTGTGAGAGCCTTCCTGGCTGCTGAAAACGGAGCTTGTCAAAAAAAACAAATCCATAATGGCCCGAGGCTCCTCTCCAATCTATTTTCTGCTCAGCTGGTTTTAAATGAAGTTATTATGAGTCATTAAAACACCCGCAAGCCAGTGGAAGTCAGCCAATTACAATTTTAAATTTAGCCTGTTCTCTGCCCCATTCTCTTGTTTTCTTCCTGGGCCCACAGAACGCTGCGGCTGTTATTTTTTTCCTTCTCTTCCTTCCTTCACCCAAAGTGGATGAGACAGTTATGAAAATGCATAGTACTGCAAAGGAACTCAGAACCATTCATATAAAACTCAAATTATTTAAAACAACCCCCCACCACCACCAGTGGGGAAAAAAAAAGTAAACTCATATTCCTCCAAAACTAGCTTATTCTCTACACCCACCGGAAACTTCCCAAGCTCCAGTTTCTGAATCTTGACTGGGGTCATAGACCTGCTTCCGAAAGGGGAACATTCTTCAATGGAGTCTTGGGAAAATACACACACACACACACACACACACACACACAGAATCAGGGAGGGACGCAGGGAGGAACCTTATATTAATAAGAAATAACAAAGCTGAAATCCAAAGGTGAAGCCGGGCTTTCTCAATCAAGCTTGAATGTCATCCTAAGTCACCAGATAGGATGGGCTACTTTCATTTTTAGAACTGAAAGGTAAATGGTCTGTGTGGAGCCATTAGAGCAAGGACAGAATTTTGAGCATTTCTCATATACTCTTCTCTCACTCAGCTATGGGTACATGTGTTATCTAGCACTCAATAGGTTCTCCAGAAGACTTATTGATGACTTTGGTTTCCAGAGGCACAGGAGCAGCTTCCCTCCCAATTTCAGCACAATGTTGCTCAGCATCCTACAAGCTCCACCAGATCCTTCTTCCCTTAGCAGAGCAATCAGAGCAACCCTGAGGGTCTTCCCCTCCCAGACTGATTTTTTTTTGGGGGGGGACTAGGTAAAAGATGTCTTTCTTCCTCCTTCATTCTCTGCTTCATTTCTTACCTAGCCTTAATCACTGACTGGAAATTGCCTCAATCAAACTGTTAAAAGACCTTCGCTTAAAAAGGCCAAGGTCTCCCACTGCATCTAGGGCCATCTTCACTCGTCCTGATCTATATATCCAGATGGCTCTGGAGGACAAAGTGAGGCAGTTGACCTTGCCCAGCCTTCCCTCACTTAAATCCAATTCACGTGCATCCAAAGTCACGGCATCATCTCCCTGATGTCACTGGCGCTTAGAGAATGATAGATAAACAAAAACAATCTGATCCTACCAAACATAACTCTTTAGGATCATCCATTCCTTAGCCTAGTATCAATATTTCCAGGGGCTTCTTGTCTCCACTATTTCCAATCCCTCCCTTCCACCACCAATCCCACCTCCCCAATTTATTCCACATTCTAGCCCCTTTCTTGCTCCATCAAGCTTGCAATTACAGTCTTAGGTTATAGGATCAACGAATATGGGCCTAGAGCAAATAAATGGTAAATCCAGATAAGCACCTACTATGTGCCAGGAATTGTTGAAAAAGAAAAGTGAAAAGCAGTCTATATACAGTCAAGTCAGGAGGAGGAGGCCAGGCTGATTAAAATGGGGTGTCTGTGGCTGGCACATAATACAAGGGTCTCTGTGTCTTCTCCACCATTACTGGGATGCAAGCCTTCATCTCAAATCTGCAGACTCCCTCTTCTCCTTTAAGATGCAGGTCAAATGTCACCTCTTATATGGAATCCTTTCTGCTTCCCTCAACAACTACTATCTTCACTCTCAAACTACCTTGAATTTAGCTAGTTTATTTGTTCTCTGTATAGTATTATATATGTCCTTGATGTCTCCCCCACTAGAATGCAAGGTCTCTCCAAGTAGTGATCATTTCATTTAGTGTATTTGTAAACACAGTGTTGGGCACATAGTAGATGCTTCATAAATGTTTTTTGATTGATTAATAGGATCAAGCCCAACCCGACTATCCAGTCCCTTCTGGCAATATCTCCTCCTTCTATACTCCAAAGAGCCTTGCACATAAGTGAGACTTATAGGTAGTGTCATTTAATATCAGAAGATAGAGAGAAGAGCAATCTCCCTGGAGCTATGTGGGATCCAAATCTGAGCTGGAGAATGCTATTATCTTATGGATAAGAGCCCTCAGCTGAGAAGGGATAGCCTCCTACCTCCTACTTCCCAACCTCACTGTCTAGCATCTGGTCTCCTCATGCAGATGTCCCACAGTGCAGAGCTCCTTGCACACAAATGCCTAAGCCTTCAGATCCTGGACACAAGGATGTTTGATGTCTATTTGGGCATCAAGGTCCAAAAGGATCTTGTGGAACCTGAAGATCTTCAGAAAGGTATCACCCTCTGCTGAAATGCTACATAAAAGTCCCAAACATATCCTGGGAAGCAATGAATTTGGGAGGGCATACTTCTTACAGTGGCCCCTGAAACTCTGGCCACAAAGGACTCAGGAGCTTTAAAGTCTAAGATTCAAGAGGGACCCTTCAGAGAAGAAGGGCCTTGGCTCGTGACTATCTCCAGAGTTACTTAACCAACAAGGACACCAGACCTCTTCTTAGCCACCAGAAACTCCTTCTCTCTCTCTCCTCTGCTGTCCACATGAGTGCTTGCGCTCTCTCTCCCTCTCTCTTCCTCTCTTTCCCTCTCTTTCCCTCTCTCTTCCTCTCTCCCTTTCTCTTCTCTCTTTCTCTGTGTGTATATATATATACACATACACACCCACACAGGTATGGGTGTATGAGTATGATTATTTATGTATTTACATGTATATATACACATCATAAAAATATATGCATATACATATATAAGTTTTGAAGCCAGAGCAAGATGAAAACAGAGTGAAATGGTTTACCACAGAGACATTGGGACATATGGAAGAGAAAGAGAGAAGAGGAGGAAAAGGAGAAATAGGAAAGAACAGAGGAAAGAGAGAGGTATACACAAAAGCATCAAGACCAATGCAAGGAAATCGGAATAAAGAAAGTCAGGAAGAAATAAAGGGAAATAAGAGGTAGAAAAAGACTAGGAAAAAAGAAAGAAGGAAAAGGAAAATCACATGCCACCAGCAGAGTGCCAACAGTTAAAGGACCTCAAAGGGGATCCCCAATAGATTTACTCCATAAAAGATACATGGGGGGGGCACAGTTCCTGTCCTCCCATACTTCTCTCCCATGTGTCTTTAGAAACTAGCCCAGACCATTAGAGGATTTTTGCCACAGACAACCTCATGGTAGATGAACCAAAGTAAGATCACAGGCCTGAGGAAAGTGGTACGATTCCTTTTGTGAGGTTCCCGTCCAGAAGTCCTTGGAAGGCAATGATATAGAATATTAAGAGGAAAAGTGTGAAGGACTCCTAATCTACCCCATGGCTTGTCTATTCCATACTACTACCCATCACCCACGCAGCCAACCCAGTCCTTCATGAAAACAGTAATCAGTAAAGCAGCCTGAATCAAGGTCGGTAAATAAATAGAGAAATAAATAAATAAAATGTCATAGCATTCTCCTCTCTAAGGCAGGAACAAAATTTCTATCATAATCGGAACTTCATTAGCCAGCTCAACAAAATCATGTGGCATCATGGAGAAGGAACGTGAGGAGAAGGGGGGAAGAGAAAGGGAAAAAAGGAAACTACCCTATTTTGGGATTGAAAAATCAGAAAGACAGAGAGAGAGAGAGAGAGACAGAGAGAGAGAGAGAGAGAGAGAGAGAGAGACAGAGAGAGAGAGAGAGAGAAAGAGAGAAAGAGAGAGAGAGAGATTATTAACATAATTTCCACTTTCTTTCCTCCACCCTTAAAGTAATGTTCTATCTGACAGCCTCCTCTCCAAGGGGGGAAAAATGACAAACCGAATCCAAAATTCAACAGCCTGTGTTCTGTTCGGAGAGCACACAGTGTACTGTACAGCCCATAAAACTCCAAACAGCCTCCAGACACTGCTGCAATCGTCCTCCATCAAAACACTTTGTCTTGCATACAAAAATAAGATACAGCTCTGAACGGAATACCAAATCAGCCCATTACAGTACAGGGAGGCTGCTACTTAGCAACGAGGGGGCTTTAAAGCCGCGATGCTCTACAGGAAGCAAAATCTGTCGAGCCTGTTGGGCAAATGATAAACATTAGCAGTATTAAAAAACACAAAAGCCATGTAAATGGATAGGACATAATGTGGAAACAAATTTATAGAATAAACCGGGGCAGGGGGTGGGAGTTGTGGGTGCAATAAGCTGCCCAACCCTTGTTAGGGCACCATATGGAGTGACAGACATGTGTCTTTTTTTTTCGGGGAGAGTCATGAACCCCCTTTTTCGCACTAGGGTCGGAGGTGGCAGGGAAGGAAAGGGAAGGAAAAAAACAACAGAAACATTGTTTAAATACAATGAACTTTCCAAACTGTCTCTGTCCTGCTTGCCTGATGTGAAACCTATTAGAAATAGGGTCTAGAACCCTGATCATATGTATTTAGCAGCATTAAGGTGGGCAGATGTGCAGAAAATTTATCAGCTCCCAGGCGGGTGGTGCTGCAGTGGGACCCAGCAACACAGCTAGTCTTTAAGCTGCATACTGAGCCTGACACCTTCAGGAACAAAAATCTAGACCAAAAAAAAAAAAAAAAAGATAAATAAACTAAAACCAAAACCTACCCTATCCAGGCTGGGGGGGAAAAGTATATTTCATCAGGTAAAGGGGAAAAATACTCTGGCTGTGAATCAGCAGCAGGCTTTAGGATCCCAGCCAAAACAGGAGCTAAAAAGCAAAACCATATTCTTCTGGTCTCAGCTTAGGCTCTTGAGGCAGAGAGAAGTGGGGGGGTGGGAGGGGGATGATCGGAGGGAGGAAAAACAACAACCACCCCCCAAAAAAGAAATGTATTTTTCATCAGCCAGTGTATAATTTATAAACAGCATTAAACAGTTTTTGTTTTCTTTTTTTTCCTCTCTCCTGTGTATGAGGCTTGGACAGCAGTCAAGCCTGCATTAATTTCTGCTTTGGGTACAGCGTGTTCTTGGATGCACATCTGCAAGCGATCATAAACTCTCTGGAATGCTGGCAGAACATCCAGACCTGCCGGCAGGCCAGTGACGACATCACTCGGGGAAAAAATTCGGGATGCTGGCCAAATTTAGAGGAGAGAGAGAGAAAACAGAGGGGGGAGGAAGCGTGCTCCAGAAAGCTGGTGGAGAGAGGGATGCAGCTCTCTGCTCTCCTTTCTTTTTCCACATTGAATCCATCATGGACAAATAAAATGAAATGGGGGGGTGGCCCTCTGGATCACCCCTCCCCTACATCCCAACCTTCCTTTAGATCTCATGGTATTTTGGAGGGTTTTAAGTAAAAGGAGGTGAAGAGGGAAGTATCAAGTTTCTCCTTCTCTGCTTATCTCCTGGTTTTGCTCTAGTGATACAAATAGGAAAGGAAGAGAGAAAAGTTTACATTCATTAAAAAGAGTAGGAGGATAGAGAGTGAATGAATTAGCTACGGGTTTCAGATCTTGACTAGATAACTCTCAATCTCTTGCTCTTAGTGGATATCTGATCTACAAAGGGAGAAAGGGAAAGATAAAGTGGAGAAACCTTTAGGTCAGAAGACAGAGCCCAAAATTGGTAGTCTCTAGAGTTGAGCATGTGCAATTCTCTCTTGATTTTAATTGTTGGCCATTTTTTGGTTCGTTCTTCACTTGGGGGTAGTGAGGAGATACCTTGTCCCTCCACAGTCTGCCCTGACAGACTATTCCATGGACAGAGGGAAATGATTACCTCCACAAAAGCTCTACTAGAGCTATAAGTAAGAGAGAGACAGACACAGATACAGAGAGACAAATAGAAACATGAAGATACACCTAAGACAGAAACAACCATAATGGCAACACAGTAACAAGAAGAATGATTCTTGAAACCTTATCAACTCCCACTGTCTCTCCTGTCTCTCCTATCCAGTCATACATGGAAGAAACATGGCAATGTCTATGATATATAAACTATAATGTGCTCTCTACTTTTAATAACCAAGTTTTGTGTCTCAAGCCAAATACCTATGGACATCAGAAATAAAACTCTAAATCCTGGACTCTGAACATAAAATAATGTAAAAATGACTCTCTCTCCCAGGGCTTTGGGTTGGATCTAATGAGGACCAATTTTTCACTAGGCTCAAGGTATCTGCCTGGACAGACAGTATTTGTGTGAATTGGGGATGAGGAGATATATCTACCTGGCCATATACAGGCTATTGGCCTTTCCCTACTCTGGATGCATCCCAATCATAAGGGCCAACAGGATTTGGTTCCTAAAATTCTAAAATCCTCATTGTTCAACATAAAGTCATTTAGGAGCAGTTCTACTCTCAATATGACATCACTTCCCTCCTTAAAAACTTGGAATAACTCTCCACTGCCTATAGAAAAAAATCCAAACTTCCTGATTTGGCAACCAAATCCCTTCATAATTTGGCGTTGACCTAACTTTCCAACAATGTTTCTCATAAAAATCTGCTACTCTAACCTTAGAACTCTGAGACACTGGATTTCCCTGTGCCCAGAAAACATCCTCTGAGGCTACCCACTTCTTCCACGCCCTTCCTTATAATATCGCTTCTATATATGTAATGCCTTCTCCAATTTTTACCTGTAAAAGTCCTATTCAAATTTCAAGGGGCAACTCAAATGAAAATTCTCCATGGAAGTTTTTTCCCCATGATCTTTCCTTCTTCTAGCCATAATAATACAATGAAGGAGAGTGCTATTTATAGAATTTTATTTTTCTCACTTACACTCCTAGGAAGTTTTTTGTGTTACTCTTACAGCATTTAACTACAAAACAAGTTAGCATGTGATATTTAAGAACATGTTTTTATCTTACTAAATTATTAACTTTTTGAAGTCTGCAGCCTTGGATTATTCATCTCAGAATTATTGCACTCAGTTCTTACTTAGTGCAATGCTCTGCATTGAAAGCATTGTAAACCCAACCTACTTTTTTCCAGCAGGATGATACATAAGTCAGCCCCTTGCACAAAATCTTCTGATGCAGCCAAAAATTCTCAGAATATGGTGAACAAGTATTTGTTGAATGAATGAATTAATAGCATACTTAAAGTAGAAGGAAGCCACCCAATCCACCCCCACCTGTCAAAAAGCCATGCAAATGCCATCAAGAAAATGAAGGAAACATTGCTAGGCTCTTCCAAAGCTGTAATGAATGCCACCAGCATAGCAAGCTGAGTTGTGGGAAATTCACTATTGATGGGGGATCATATATAGCAACAATTTCAGAATCAGCTTGAGTGTAACTAAGCTCTAGACTCCCTATGAACATCCTAGGACTAGTAATAACTTTTCTGCAGTGGGGTTTGAGATGATAAAAAGGAAAAGCAGGTCTCTAAAAATTCCTTATCCCATTCCTCCAACCCCCTCCACAGAAGTAACTTCAAATAAATACTTATTTTGCATATATTTTTCTCCCTCTGTTCATGTAGTAATTTTAAAGTCTTATCTAGAAACCCAAGATCTCAGATTTTTTTTTTTAAGCAAAGGACAGCTTTAGAATACACCTGAGATCTTTCTTGACATCTCTGTCCCTAATTTACAACCTTGAGGAAGCTGAAATCCAGGGGTGCATCCTCCCATTCATTAGGGTAAGAGAAGGAGAATAACTCTTACTACGGACATTCTCAGCTAAGTACCAATTTTTAGATTTCCTAGTTGGCCTTTCACCCTTGCTCCCAACACTGGTCTTGTCGCTTTGTCCTTGACCTAGAGAAAATCTGAGAACTGAAGGCTGGGTCAGATTAATCTCATTGGTTAGTGAGTTAATTTATTGTTTGTTAACTTAAATTTATTGTTATCATCAGGTGTATCTCCTTGATTGGTTAATTTGTTGGAAATAAAATGAAAACTTAAATTACATTAAATGTCTACTACTATCATTTAGAAAGGGGAGAGAGATAGGAAAGAGAAAGAGGAAAGGGGGAGGGAGGGAGAGAGAGAGAGGAGAGACAGACAGAGAGACAGACAGAGACAGAGGCAAAGACAAAGAACACATATCTCTAAGAGGGGCCTTCTATAGGGCAAACCTCTAATTAAACAAATTGTCAATTTCAACCCAATGAAAACTGATTTAGGAGTGTAAATTTAATATGCTTGTCACTGAAAATAAGACTTCACATCAAGCCGATTTCATCGGAAGGGGGAAGAAAAAGAAGAGACAGACAGACAAAAACAAAGAGACAGAGAGAGACAGAGCCAAACAGAGACACACACATACAGAGAGACTAAGAGAGACAAAGCCAACCAGACACACACACACACACACACACACACACACACACACACACACACACACAGATAGAGAGAGACAGAGCCCAACAGAGACACACACACAGAGGGAGACAGAGCCAAACAGAGACACACACATAGACAGAGAGACAGAGAAAGATAGACACAGAAAGAGACAGAGAGAGAGATAGAGACAGAGACAGAGAGAGACAGAGACAGAGAGACAGAGGAAGATAGACACAGAAAGAGACAGAGAGAGAGACAGAGAGACAGAGACAGAAAGAGACAGCGATATAGAGACAGAGACGGAGAGAAACAGAGAGACAAAGAGAGAAAGAGAGAGGAGAGACAAGCTTAGGGGGTCTTACTCCTTTCATAAATAACACTGCCCTGGAATTCACTGTGGTCTATTTTCAAGTATCAGAGCAACCCTCTTCTTGCCTCCTCCTTCACCCCACCCCTGCCAGATTAGAAAAAAAAATTAATCTTCTATGATGACAAACTTGGCTCAGCATTCACTGTACATACTGTACCCACAAGCCTGGCGTTCAGCCAGGGCTGGCGCCGTGCCAAAACTACAATAACAAACAGAGGGAGGGCTCGCCAAAAAGGAGGGGAGGGGCAGGAGGGAAGGAATGGGGGAAGGGAAGGAGAGCTAACATGCAAACAAGATGCACTAGGAGCTCAGAGGAACAGAGGCGACACTGTACCAGGGCAGTGCCCAGGATGTGCCGAGGAGCAGCATTTTGGAGTGAAAAAGGGCACTCACTCCAGCCCAAGGGCAGCATCAGACTATCACTATGGGCAAAAACCCCAGCACCAAACCAAACCTCCCCGCCCTGAAAATTGGGGCAATCTCTAACTCTGTTTCCACTGCTGGAAAATGGGTAGGGTCAAGTCCGGCACTCTTCCCCTGTCCATTCATGCTAACAAGGTGAAAACCAGCTCCTAAGCTGAATGAGTGCCCTGCGTGAAGCCTTCTTTCTGCTGAAATAAATAAATTCTGTTTCAGCAGCATGAAAACATGTCCTTGATTCCATATTTTTAAAAGTTCTGGCATCAAACATTAAGAGAAGGAGTAGGAACAAGTAAAATTCAATTTCTGCTGCTAAAATTTGGGGTTGACCATCACTGATTATTCCTATTCTGTGACCATCAACTCTCAGGGCAGTCTTGGATTAGTAGCTCACTTAAGACTGCTTCATAAGAGAAGGCATTCTCGTGTTGAATAAGAATTCATTTATCCCTTCACATAAGACCCAAAGTTTGCCCAAACACATTTTCTTAGGTTTGCCGGCTTCAGACCTAAAATTTATTTCCAAGATTTTACATGTAAGAAGGAAATATTTAACAAAATAAACAAATAAATACATGTGTGTGAGATTTAAGAGAAGGGAGAAATCAGAATAAACTTACTAAGACCCACAGTAAATTCGACATTATCTGTCATCACAAACTAGAACACAATCTTTGCAATCACTTTTCTATGAACACATCTCCAGGTTATTTTGTGTTTCCTCTAAATTCTCCAAAGTTCAGACACTAGTGATGTGCTATCAATATTAACTGTTAGATGAGTCTGGCATGAAAAGATGGGTAACAGATTCCAGCTTACCACTAGTGACCTATTCAGAATGGCTTAAACTGAGAATTATAAAAAAATCAAACTTAGAATGAGAGAATTCCAGAACTGGAAAAGCCTTATGTCCACTATCTGACATATACACTTTGGAGTACAAGTTCCTTCTATGACATTCTGACAAGGAATCTTCCCATCACCACTTAAATCTCTGAAACAATGGAGAATTTATTACCTTTTGATACTATTTTTTGAAGAAGTTTAATTATTAGGAAATTTTTTCCATATGCAAAACTCAAATGGGACCTCTGTATTCCTCAAATATACTAATACTGCTGCTCATTGAAGCCACGCAGAATTAATCTAATGAATCCCTTTCTTCTTCAAGATGACCCCTCAAATGTTTGAAGACTAAGACTGAATCTCTTAAAGTGATCTTCCTAAGGCATGCTGGTTCTAACTACCTCACCATCCTACTTGTCCTACTTTGAACAAGAGATATACTACAGTAGAAAGAGCAATGGACTGGAGGCCAGAAAATTTGGGTTTCAAACTTAGCTCTAACCATTCATTTCCTATGCAATATTGGGTAGCTAATTTATTAGCCCCCTGGGCTCAAGACCTCCAATAAGGAAGTTGAATTTGATTATCTCTAAGGCCCCTGTCAGCTTCAGGTATATAATTCCATATGTAGGAGGACTATTAGAAAGTCTGTAAGAGTGATCAGAATTATTCTCCTACTCTACAATTCCTCCAAGACCTTCTGAAATAGCAACATGCAGAACTGAACCTTGTATGACAGCTATAGTCTGACAAAAGAAGAAAATAATGGAACTACTGAAAATCTCTCATTATGAACAATGTATTTATAAGCCTAAGGCCATAATAGGCTTCTTATATCTACTGTATCAATGTATTCAACCAAAAACTCCAGTTCTTTTTCATATGAAAAAGTGACATGTATAAAACATGTTTGAATTTTGAAAAATACTTTACATACATAATCTCATTTCAGCCTCAAAACAATCCTAGGAGACAAACACTGTGGGTATTATTAATATCATCCTATAGATGAGGAAACTGAAGCTAAATCAGCATCAGAGGTCATTCAATTAGCACCTAAAGCAGAATGTTAACCACAATCTGTCCTAACTAAAAATCCAGGACTCTTTTTTTAATACCATATTGACATCTGTTCTCAGACACTTATACTATTTACATGTGCATGTGTATACATGCACATATATAAGCATAGAGATATATACATATATGCATACACATATAAATACACTTACACTAACTATACAGCCTTAGGCAAGTCACTTAATTACTGCCTACCTCAGTTTCCTCATTTGTAAAATAAGGTTTTATAAAAATAGCCCCTTCTTCCAGTGTTGGTTTGAGGATTAAATGAGAGAATAACTGGAAAGCACTTCAGAAATTTTTAAACATATATAAATGCTAGCTACATCAATCAATCATCATCATCAATCATTATTATTATAACTGTTTGGTCCAAATGTTAGTCTTTAAATTTGCCCCTCTTAAATCTCATCTTAGGAAATCTGGTCTCTTGTTCTAACTTGTCTAGATCCTTTTAAGATTACAATTCCATTGCTGAATTTATTAGCTATCTTTCACAGCTTCATATCATCTGAAAAGTTGATAAACATGTCATTTCACAAGATATTTGATAGAAATGCCTTCATCCAAATCTTTGATTAAAAATATTGAATAAAAAGGGAAAGGATAAAACTCTGGGATACTTATTCCCCTAAGGACCTCCTCTGTTGACAATGATCCACTAATAAAAACTGAGACTCCCAGGATTAATCTACTTACTTGTGTTATCATCTAAGCCACCCTTTTCTATCTTTTTTTCATAAAGATATCACAAAAAACTATCAAATGCCTCATTGAAATCCATCTACACATATCTTTAGTAATTCTTTAATCCTCCAGTTTTATTTTTTATTTTCCTTTTAGACAGAATTACAATTCATACAAGAATAACCCAACAAATTCATTATGACTCATTGGGAACACCATTTTCCCTTTCTAAGTGTTCACAAACCACCCCTTTAATAATCCATTCTAGAATTTTTTTTTCTAGGAATTGAAGTCAAGTTCACTGGCATAGAGAGTTTTTTAAGTATTTATCTTCCTGCCTTCTTCAAAAATCAGGGCATTTTGCTTATAGAGTACTCTGCATGATTCCTTAAAGATTAAAAATAATGGTTCATCACTTCCATCTGCACATCGCTCCCCTCTTCCCCCCTCCCCCCATATCCAGAGATATTTGTGTCATCTGAGCTAGGAGATCTGAACTCATTAATGGTAGCTAAGAGCTCTCTTACTATCTTTTCACTTTATCCCAGGTTTCAATTTTCTCAACTCTTTCAACTCTCTCTATTCTACCCTCTCTAGTTTGAAGATCTTTCCCATTTTCTCCTTGAAAAAGACAGAGCTAAAATATGAGATTCTATTTTTAGATTCTCAGATGCTACTTCCTTCATGAAGCTTTCTTTCCTTGACCCATTCTTCCATTCTTCCTGGCTATGAAAGCAATTGTTCCCTCCACAAATTTCATATTGCAACTGGTTTGTCTTTTCACTTATGATACCCTCCCTTTTAACATGGTTAACTATGTACTGTTCCAAAATCTCCTCTTCTACCTCTAGACTGGAAAATCTATACTGCTCATTTATATTTGTGGGCTTAGTGTTCTCACACAGTAGGCATTAAGGGACTCTTGCTGAATTAAATGGATTTTGTTCTGTCCTTCTGTTACTATTATTCCATTCATCTTGACTGGTTTGATATAGATGAACAGCCTTGGATTCAGGAGATTGGGGTTCAAGAGCTGACTCTAATATATATCAACTACATAATCAGGAGTGAGCCATTTCTCACTTTTTTTGTGCCCAAGCAACTCTAAGGCTATAAATTGCAGACCCCAGACCTGCTTTCACCCCAAGAAGCCACTATCAGGGAGATGTACTGGGATAATAGTTTCTATAGGTGCTCCCAGAAAAGTCCTTGCTACTTGTCAAGAGGTTCAAAATCAGAAATATAAAATGTTATCAGTAGAAACAAAAGATGCATTTTTATCTGCTTTGTTAATGTACCCTAAGATCCACAGGACATTTGCATTTGACTCCTGAATCCTTCTGTATTATGTAGAATTATTTAGAATGTAAGCTCCTTGAGAAAAGGGGCTGAAATCAAAGATCCATAACAACATCTTCATCTTATTGCCAACAAGTTTTTATTTTTAACTAATCTTAGAGGTTCATAACTCTCTTTTTCATCAATCCTTTGTTACTTGTATTTGCTTTAATCTTTTGAATGGGCAGTTAGGGAGGTAGTGCTATAGAGAGAGTGCAGAGCCTGGAATAAGAAAAACTCCTCCTTCTGAGTTCAAATCTAGCCTAAAATACTGGCTGTGTGACCCTGAGCAAGCCACTCAACTCTGTTTACCTCAGTTTCTTCATCTGTAAAATAAGCTGAAGAAGGAAATGGCTAACCCACTCCAGAATTTTTGCCAAGAAAAGCCCCAAAAGGGTCATGACTGAAAAACAGCAACAATTTTTTGGAAATAACTTCTAAAAATTATCTATAAAAATGAGGTGTTTGGACTAGATGATTTCTAAGGTTCATTGTAGCCTTAAATTCTATGAGCCTGTGAAATTTGAACTCTTCAGAGAAAGCCTAGTGTGGCTACATCAATCTTTTTCGGTAATGCTCCCTTTTCTTTTTTTTTTTTTTTCTTTTTACTTCATAATCAGAATTCTTCTCTTGGGAACCTTCCTCTTACAGCTGGTCTTCTTTTAAAATCTCTCATCATAGAACCTTATCTCTTTTCTTTGACCTCTACACATTTTTCTAAAACCAAGGACTCCTTTTATTATCTGTCATGAACTCTAAGAAAACATGAGTTGCTTTTTCCTAAGGTTCCTATTATTTCCATATCCAATCCTTTCTGTTGCCCAAAATCAGATCTGGAAAGTGGTTCCCTAAGCAACTTTTCTCAGTCTTCTGAAAGACAAAATTATTAAGAAGGCAGAAGCATAGGATTTAGTTTTTTTTTTTTAAAGCAAAGAGTCTGAAGTTTTCTTGCCAATATTCATATAGTTGAGGAGACCCACCAAAACAGCATTCAGCTTCTATGCCTATTTGACCATTTATGTAAAGCACACATTATTAATAGTTTCCAACTGGCCAGGTAGTCAGGAATAGATTCCTATCACATCATGACTTCTATTTCTCCTGCTATTTTTTGATCTTTGATCAGATATTCTTCATCCTGCATCATTCTTTCAGGTTAATGAATTTTTTTTAGCCTGCTGTGTTATATCAGTGTATTGTCAGATCTGTTTTTGGTGTTTTTTTTAATTTTATTTTGTTTTTTAGTAAGGGATATACTTGAGACTGAACTATTGATTTCTCTATCATGTTTCTTTCAGTCAGCCAATGGCTATGTGCTCAATGTCCAGTATTCTACTACAAATCACAGGTGCAGTAGAAGAAATGGGCCATTACAAAGTCACTGAGGAAATGGAATTTCCCCTCCTAGTTTTGACCCTGTCTTTTCTGGTTTTAACACCATGCCTCAGTTTCCATGAAGTGCCTATAGAACTTCATCCTTCTACCAGACTGACTTCCTTTTCCTACTATTAAGTTGTTCCTTTGATCTTCCTTTTTAATTTTGCTTTTATTGATGTAATAAAAACTTCTTCTAACAACAGTTCTTCTACAACTCTTAGCAGAGTAGCCTTGACTACAAAGATAAGAAATAATTTTGCCTATGATCCCACAGCTAGTATGTGTCAGAGGCGGGGATCACTGATCTTCCTAGCTCCAAAACCATCTCTCTCTCTGAAAAGTACTTTGTAAATTGTAAATAGCTATACCAGTATGCTATATTTATGGGAAAAAAGTTTGGGACAGCTGGTGAAAGGCCTTGAAGTACAAGTTAAACTGTTTTATCTACATATGGAAAGGCCCTATCAGCTTTTTAATAGGTTACCAACACTGAAAAGGGTGTCTGGGAAATTCAATTCAATTCAACCAGCATTTATTAAGCACCTACTCTCTGTAAACTCAAGAGACTGAGTTGGTTGTAGTTCTCTGCCCTCAAGGAATTTACAGCCCTAATGGAAGATAAGACATGAATGGCAATAATATGGCTCAGTAAAATGTGGTCTTTCCTGGACCTGGAGTCTAGGACCCAAATTCAAATCCAGCCTCAGACACTTAGTAGCTGTGTGATGCTGGACAAATCACTTACTCTGCCTGCCTCAGTTTCTTGACCTGTACAATGGGGATGACAAAAGCCCCAGTCTCCAGAGGTAATTGTGAGGACCAAATGAGTCAATACTTATAAAGAGCTTTGCAAATCTCAAAGCCCTACAATGTTGGCTGTTATTATTATTACCATATAACTTAAAATATAAGCACATAGAAAAAGCTAAACTGAGACCTAAGAGATTACTTCCAGCTGTAAGAATCAAGGAAGACTTTACAAAAGAAGATGATTTGAACAGTTTGGACAGACTTGGGGGTAGGAGGGGGGAAGCGTGACCGAGAATGTTTCAGGAAAGGAAAAGTAAAGTGCATTGGAGAGCAGGGACAAAGAGATCTATAAGGCATTATGGAGGGGGGAAATGGCACGTTTTAGTAATGAACTAGATGTGGGAGCAAAGGAGGAAAACAAAGATTTCAGCATTGTAAACCTGGATTGGTAAGAAGAAAACAATGGGTAAGGCAGGTGAATTTAGTTTACTCTGTAAATTCTCATTCTACCAGGGAAAATGTACATTCCTACTAGGTAATAAGTATCTATCTACTTCTCCTCTTTTCTTTCTGGTACAGAACAATCCTCTTTCCAAATACCTAAACAAACAATATAGCCAATATCAGGCCTGCATTGCTCACAACTGGAAGGAGACAAAATTAACTTGTAAAAGGCAGCACCATAAGTAGTTTAGTATTCAACTTTTCTCTATCCATTTAATGAAAGGCCCCCATAAAACCTGAACCAAATAGCCAGATTCATTAAAGTGTAAGTACCTAATTCTTTAACTGTTCTGCTAATGAAACTGCAGTGGACCCCTAGAAGATAGGGCAGGCAGGTCCAAGGCATCCGCAGCCCACAGGGAGGAGAAATGAATTGGCGGAGGGTGCTCTTTATCAAGCAGGAGGAGGGAGAATGCCATTAGGTGTCTGCCTGGTAACTTGGCGGGGTAGGAAAAGGCCAGGGTTCTTTTGTTCTCCCTAAAAAGGGGCCATAACCCATCCTGGCATCCCACACTGACAAGAACTAAGGTTCTAACGAGGCACGGGGGACTGAGGGAATCCCAGACTGCAAACTGGAACAGCGGCAGTTCTGGTCCGAGGGCCTGCAGGTGCTCAGACCAGGCGGACGGCAGGAGAAGGGGCCAGTGGCTGATAACCAGGTGTCCCACCTACCTGAGTGAGCCAGTAAGTGCATTCTCAGTCGTAAACTATCGAGGAACCGCTTCCCACACAGCTCACACCCGTACGTCTTCATCCCGCTGTGGAGCTTCCTGCAAGGGAAAAATAGACATAAATTAATGCTGGGGAAGCCTGAGCTCAAGACCCCCATCCCATCACTGGGCGTCATGAGGCCCTCACAACTGGGGGTCTTGGGAAAAGCAGGAAGTAAAGGTTCTGGTGGAAATATGACCAGACAAGGTTCCCAGATTATAGAAGTGACCCCAAGTTTGTTAATTCGAGATTGCACTCAGTAGTCTATATGAGGATCAGCCTGTGCCTTTCCTGACCAGGGGAAATGGGAGAAAGAATGGGGCTAAATCAGGACACCAATGAAGCTGACAGGGAAAAAAAAGCCATTTCAGTTGAATGGGAAGAATGGACACAAATACAGGACAGACAGTTGGGCTTGACTCTCTTGCAAATCAGAAATTAAAGCTGTTTATTTGTGGATACTGAGATTCTCCTTCATCTTGTGGACTGTCCAGAAGTTTCAATGGTATTGTTTCCTTCTCTCTGCCCCTCCCCCAAGAGGCCTTCTCTTTATCCTGTGCCAGATTTTAAACTTTGACAGATGGAGGTATGAGAACTGAAACATAATAAGTAACAGCACCCTGTACATTTACAGAATACTTTTACCTTTTAGAAAACACTTTTCATCTATAACAATGAAAAAAATTGCTGATTTAAAGTCAAGAAACTTGGGATGAAATCCCAGCCTGATCATGAGCAAGTGACTGTATTTCTTTGGGCAAAAGTTTCTCATCCATTAAATAAGTCTTAGACACTTATCACTTCCTAGCTGTGTGACTTTGGGCAAGTCACTTAACCCCAATTGTCTCAGCAAAAAAAAAAAAAATGGGGTTAAGGGTTGAATGAGATGACCTTTAAAGTCATTTCTTGACTCTAAACCTAGGATATTAAAGATTTATCTTATTTTACCTTCATAACACTCATGTAAGGTTGGTATATTCCCTGTGCTTTTAGAAGCAGATACATAAAGAAGAGGATAATAAAACCAAGTAGTACCAACTCTGCACTTAGCTATACTGGTACTGTATTAGAACCTGACAGCTATACAAATGGATAATATTATTACAGGAAAAGAAATCCAAACAACTGGTAGAAGTCTTTTTTATTGTTTGCTAGCCACTTTAACCTGTTTATTTTCTGTTTTCTGTTTTCTTTTTTTCTTTTTTAAATAATAGCTTATTTTCAAAGATAGTTTTCAACATTCAGCCCTGAAAAACTTGATGTTCCAAATTTTTCTCCCTTCCTTCTCCTTATCCCCTTCCCTAGACAGCAAGCAACCCAATATGTGTTAAACATGTGCAATTCTAGAATCCTTTAAGTATAAAGTATGATGAATATGGATATATTTATATGTATGTATATATAATATGAAGCCTTTTTTTTTACTAATAAATAAATATTAAATAAATTACTAAATAAAGTGAGGATGTGACAAAAACAGCGGAGATCAACAAGCTATAATCTCTGACTTCATAACTATAATGGAAAAAGAACTTGAGTCTCTTGCTTGTCCCAATCATAGGCTTCTTTCTTTCTCACGATCACACTGTTCCACCAAAAGTTAGTATTATGAAAGCTGATAGGAAGCAGGCTGGGAAACAGCCATGTTGCCAACAGGGAGTTGGGAGGAAGGGCCAAGAAGTGTAGGCTTGTTCAGACTCTGGAACCACAAACTACAAGGCTCACAGAAGCCTATTTGGACCATCTGGCCCAGAACACTGATTTTCCTCCCACCAGTCCTCCTGTTCTTAGGCCTTTCTGTGCTATTGCAGGATCTCCTCCAGGCCCTGTGTCACTCAGGCCTTATGTGGTAACTTCTATTGGAGTCCTAGTTCCCAAAGTTATAGGGTTGGAGCTAGAAGTATGAAGAAAGAACCCCCTCCAGAGAATGGCAAGTCTTGAAAGCTCTTGCAATCAGAAGGGGAACAAGGTTTGGGAGCTGTTGCTGTGCCCATAAAACAAGGCTGAGGTATAAAGGTAGCTGGTTCTGAGAGGATATATTTATTTTTTATTGTTTATTTATTCATTTATTGTTTTATTTAATTATTGTTGCTTGGGGGGGAGGGTTTATTTTTAAGGGAAGGGGTAAAAGAGAACTCCATAATCAGGAGGCCGAGTTCAGTTCAAATCAGCTTCGATACACCTAAGTGAAATGTAACACCCAACCAGGCGTGATACTCCCACTTCCTTCTCAGATCCTGTAATTACAAGTCACGTCAGAGCCATGTGGACCTCAAGGTAAATAAAAGCCTTGTAGGTGTCTAGTTTGGGGACTCTCACTCTGCAAGAGAGGATCCAGTACCTAGGGCTCGCCAAGACATCGGCCAGTAATCTCATACTGTTCTGTTCACAAAACTCTTTCCCAATCATACTGTTTTCTTTTGCTCACTTGGACTCTCTACTCCTAGCCCGAGCTAAAGGCAAATGATTTCCCAATCAGAAATGCATACGTACACACGCACACACACAAAATCTCTCAGAGAAGCTTTGCAAAGTCATATCCTCATGTTATCTAATGTCTGGCCACTGTTGATACAACTAAATTGAGAAATATTTGTGGGACAGAACATTTTAACTGAACATTCTTGACGTGGATGACTTCAGAATATTTTTAAAATGTATTTATTTATATTTCAAAAACAATAAGAAAAAAAAAACAGAAAAGGAATACAAAACAAAAGAGAACATTGTCATGTGCCCAGCAGATCAGGAAGGATTCAAAATGTATAACAACAAATTACCAGATAAAGAAAGTGTATCTATTAGAAGAAATTATATTCATGAATGTCCATTTTTTTCTTTACTTCCTTGTAAGTTGGTCTTTGGTTCTCTGTTGTATATCTTATTAATTTTATTCTTTTTCCCCCTTTTATCCCCTCCGCCACCCACAAGCAAGCTACAGTTAAGAAAAAATATACTTATATAAACATATGTACATATATACATACATACACACACACTCCATACATATGTCTTTCCTATCCCTGCTGTCTCTTTAAATTCTGCTCCACAATTTGCCTTATTACTTAACCTTCCCCCACCCAAGGATCCCTTCCTTGTCTTCTTTTTTTTTAAATAAGCAAAATAAGTTTTAAAACTCTTCTTTCCCCACACAGGAACAGGTGATAACTAGAGACTTATTCGTCCTGCATCAGATTTTCTACATTTTCCCCATAGTTAGTTAAATTTTTCTAAATTACACATTAGAAATGTCCCCTAAAAGGGGCCGTTTACAGTTCACCCTCAGTAACCAATGAAGCAAGTGTCTATAGGCAGATAGCTCATTTGGGGACAGGGGTGAGATGAAACGGAAAGACATTGTAGGGAGAGTGGACACTGGACAGACAGCATCTCAGACCAGAAGAATGAGGGACCAGTTAAGAGGTCCTTAGCGGAAAGAGTCTCTCAGGGACTGGAAGGGGAGGACTGACCATTGCTTCCTCTTCTCCCTATCCCCAAATGTCAGGCTTTAAAACAACACTAAAATTTTTGGGGATAACCAGCATATAGCATTTATCCTTTTTAATTCCCTCCAAAGGGAGACAACATATATGTTGAATTTTAAGCACTGCAAGGAGAATCTTAGTAAGTTGGAGAGCATCTAAGTGGGCAGTGACCATGATGTGAAAGACTTTATGTGCCCTGCCATAAGGTTTGACTGAATTTTCAAGAAGATAAATCTTAGATAAGAAGCATTCACCTTTTTACTGAGTTTTGGATCCCTCTGGCAGTCAGTTTGGAAAAGCCTACAAACTCCCTTCTCAGAATGCATAAAACACTTTGGAAAACAATTATTTTGAAATAGTTATCTAGCAGACGCCAAGTTAAAAATCTTTGAATCTTGCAGGAGACATGATAATTGTTTTCAAGGACCATCATGTCAAACAGAAATCAGACATTTTCTGACTGACCCCCCTTCCTCTCAGAGAAAAGAATCAAAAGCAATGGATGAAAAATTGCAAAAAGGCAAAGGGAGTCACATGGAAGAAAATCTTAGCAATTAAGAGATAGAGGAACTGGATGTCTTGTGAGGTAGGGGGTTCCAGCTCTCTGGCAACCAGATGGCCATCTGCTAGATATGGCGTGAAGGGCATGTTTGCTCAGGTACATGTTAAACTAGATGGTCTCTAGTCACATCCATCTCTGAGTTTTGGGGAAGTGAAAAGGAGTCAGATTGACTGGAATAATCAGACAGAGAGCCTAGGTGAATTCCAGAATCCCAGCCTGGAAGCTTCTCCAACCCAGATTACATCAGTTTCCTCCTTTATCCACTTGGTTTCCATCCCTTACTTAGTTTTCCCTTTTATTTACCCAAAAGAACAGCAGGGAACTTTTCTACGGCACCATTAATTTTTTCTCCACTCCTCTTTCCTTATCAAACATTAAAACTAGAAAAAGGCATTTATGAACACAGAGGGGATGAACAAAGCACTGCTGGAACTGCAATCAGGAAGAACTGAATTCAAATCCAGATTCAAACATTTCTTAAATGTGGAACCCTAGGCAAGTCACAACCTCTGTGTTTCAGTTTACAAATGAGAATAATAACACCATCTACCTCTCATGGTGATTGTGAGGCTCAAATGAGATTAACATTTATAACGTTCTCTGAAAACCATAAAACACTATATCAATGCTAGCTGAAAATCCACATTAATCCTACACTACTACTACACGTCCAGGGCTAGAGATTGAGCATCATATATGGTACTAGCCCACTGGAAGCTCTGAGTATTCACTGTATGTAACACATGCAACTTTGTCATCATAAAACACATGGTTATGTGCCATAAAGAGCAGAATTTCTGGCATTAAAAAAGTTCCTTTTTTTTTTAAATACACTAAAAACATTGCTCTTTGCATCTTGTGCATCGCATCCTCAGAAATTTGCCTTGCCTACTTCCAGTTCTTCATGCATTTCCTAGGATCTGGAGAAATAGATGTATGAAACTGTCAAATGACCAAACCAAGGATATAACACTGGGATGAAAATTCCATTCTTAATCCTGGATATTCAGAAAGACACAAAGACAATGAGATCCCCATCATGTGGCAGAAAAACAAAGGTCCCCATTTCTCACTTAAGAAGCCTGAGCCAGGCTGGGAAGAGAACTGAAGGACAGAGGAAAAAGTGGTTTTCTGAAAGTTTAGGATTAAAATCAAGACTACAGGATCTTCCCAACCCAGAAGGGGAGTTGGTCAAATGGTGGAAGCTGTAGGGCACAATCTAACAACTAACCAATGTGAACTCATATGAACAGCTTGGCAGATATCTACATTAGATGGATTCATAATATTTCTCTCTCAATAGAATCTTCTTTTTCCAATTACATATAAAGGTAGTTTTCAACATTCATTATTCTTCAAATTAATTTTTTGATTAAGTCTTTTATTTTCAAAATACATCCAAAGATAGTTTCTAACATTCACCTTTGCAAAACCCAACATTTGAGTTTCAATTTTTCCCCCTCCCTCCCTTTCTTATCATCCCAAGACAGCAAGCAATTTTCTATAAGGACTTATGAACTTAAAAAAAATCAGTCCACTCCTTAAAAATTCAGGCTGCAGAAAGCAGCAACTTAAGTAAAAGTAGAAAAAATACATCAACTACCTCCTTTCTGTCCTCACATCCACACTTCCAGTTCCCATTCTGTACTCCCACAAATCTGGAGGTTCCCCAACCTTCTGATGTCACTCTGCGGCTATGGTACGATACAGAGAAAGGCTAGCTGGGCAGGCTGCACATGTTTCTACCCAATTTTGTAAAGCTGACACAGGAAAATATATTCTCGTGCTCTCTTTTTATCTCAAAGGAAGCCACACTGATGAAGACAGCTTTGAAGCTAACCCAGTTCTAGCATGGAACAATCATGTATGGGGGCTTCCCCAATCTCACCCCCTTGCTGTGTACCCTACACCATCATTGTCCCTCTGATTTCTGCCTCCTTCAGATGTCTTACCACAGAAACTGGGTTTGGACTGTTTAGCAGATGTAACTAAGTAAAACCAAAGGTCAAAATGAGCATCTTCTTTCTGGGAAGACCTATTATTCATCTCTTCCATTTTGCAAATGTTGCAAAATTCATTAAATTTTGCAACATTTAATGAATTTAACAATTCATTAAATTTTAATTTAATGAAACCTAAACATGATATGTATAATCTTTTTCTGATTGCTTGCTGTCTTGGGAAGGAGTAGAGAGATAAGAGAAAGTGGGAGAAAAAATTTGGAACGCAAAATCTTGCAGAAATGAATGCTGAAAATTATCTTTATACATAATTGGAAAAATTAAATATTATTGAGTAAAATTAAATACATTTTTAAATTAGAAAAAGAAAATTAAATATGATATTTGGGGGGGGGTTAGTTTTTAATAAGGGCCTAAAAGCAAACCAAAAGTCCTAACTCTGCACTCAGAGGGTTCAACTAACTAGAATTATGACTTAGTTTCTAACCTGTTCTAATGACACCAAACAAGATACAGGTCCTATACCTGTACAGAGTATAGAAAACCATTCAATTTAATATATGTCCAATCAATTTTTGTGAAGATAAACATATTTATATAGTGAAATAGACAATGTATATCTGTGTCTTGCCATGCATTCCACAGTGATGATGACAGGAGGACAAGTGATACATAGACACGTGCCCCCAGCTCAACACCCTGTTCCCTTCATTGGGGAACTAAAGCTGTTCTTTAAATGGCACTTTTTACATTTATTCTATCCTATTACAACACATTTTTCACATTGTTATATTGAATTAGGGAGATTATTCGTCATTAATTCATTTAACAAACATTTATTAAGTACTCATATAAGACACTAATGCTAAGTGCTGAGGGAAGGACAAAACTACTAAATAAAACAGTCTTACCCTCGAGGAAGATAAAACACATAAACAATATAGTTTTATTATATAAATACATTATCTACATAATACTTATCAGAAGAGATAATATATATAACAGGCTTTAAAACTTTAAAGTGCTATATAAATATTAGTTATTCACTATTACTATATTATTTACTATTTACTACTAAAGCACATTATTATCTCTTTATGCTTTAAGCTTCACAAAGTATTTTTCTTATGTAAAACAGAATTGTAAATATTTTGCACATGAGGAAACTGAGTTAGAAAAATATGTTCATAGAATCCTAATCTTAAACTGAAAAAGACATCAAGGGCCATCTAATCCAACACTCCTCATCTGATAATTTTAAAGCTAATTTTCTAATTTATCTCCCTTTCACACAACAAATATTACAGTCAGTATTTGAACTGACTCATGAACTACTTATGATAAAGGCCTCATTTTTAAAATATATAGAGAACTGACTAAATTTAAAAGAAGCCATTCTCCAATTGATAAATGGTCAAAGGTTACAAACAGACAATTTTCAGATGAAGAAATTAAAACCATTTCTAGTCATATAAAAAGATGCTCTAAATCACTATTGATCAGAGAAATGCAAATTAAGTCAACTATGAAGTACCACTACACACCTGTCAGATTAGCTAAAATGACAGGAAAAGATAATGATGAATGTTGAAAGGAATATGGGAAAACTGGGATACTGATACATGTTTGGTGGAACTATGAATGGATTCAATCATTCTGGAGAGCAATTTGGAATTATGCTCTACAAGTTATCAAACTTTGCATACTCTTTGATCCAGCAGTGTTTCTACTGGGCTTATATCCCAAAGAGATCTTAAAGGAGGGAAAGGGACCCGTATGTGCAGAAATGTTTGTGGCAGCCCTGTTTGTAGTGACCAAAAACTGGAAAATGAGTGAATGGCCACCAGTTGGAGAATGACTGAATAAGTTGTGATATATGAATGTTATGGAATATTATTGTTCTGTAAGAAGTGACCAGCAGGATGATTTCGAAGAGACCTGGAGAGACTTACATGAACTGATGCTGAGTGAAATAAGCAGAACAAGGAGATCATTATACAGGACAAGAACAAGATCACATAATGATCAATTCTGATAGATGTGGCTCTCTTCAACAATGAGGTGATTCAAACCAGTTCCAATTGTTCAGTGATGAAGAGAACCAGCTACACCCAGCGAAAGAACTATGGGAAATGAGTATGGATCACAACATAGCATTTTCACTCTCTGTTGTTGTTTGTTTACATTTTTGTTTTCTTCTCAGGTTTTTTTTCTTTCTAGATCCATTTTTTCTTGTGCAGTAAGATAACTGTATAAATATGTATACATATATTGGATTTAATGTATATTTTTACATATTTAACATGTATTGGATTACTCGCATCTAGGGGAGGGAGTGGAGAGGAGGGACAATTTGGAACAGAAGGCTTTGCAAGGGTCAATGTTGAAAAATTACCCATGATATGCTTTGAAAATTAAAAAGCTTTAATAAATAAATAACAGAAGGGAAAAACATTTGAACCTACATTTCTCTAGATGCCAACTCTAATGTTCTTTCCACCTTACAGCCCCATCCACAAAGTAGGTATTTGGTGAACTCAGATGAGAGAGAAGATAGAGAACTGGGGAAAAGCCAAAGGAAAGGGTTTGGGCAGGAAGCTTTTCAGAAAGAGAAACATTAAATCTGAATGTGGCAGACATGAAGGCCCACAGGAACAGCAAACTAAAGATAGGGAGAGGGACAAAAAAATGAGGAATAGTCTGGGGTAATCCAATTTTCACAGGAGGAATAAAACAGCAACTAAATTATATGCATAACACTAGGATCTAGAAGGAGAGGGAAGGGGTTCAAAGAATGGGGCTTAAGAGGAAAAAGTGATTCAAGCCCAAGTGGAAAGGAACATAATATTGTCCAATAGTGTCCTTGGGCTTCTAGCATCTCTCTGTCCAGCAGAAAAAGATAAAAGTTGGTCAAAACAAGATGTTTAAAGAGCTGCTCTCATCTCTCAAGAGGCAACACTATTATTAACAGTATCTTCACATTCCTATTGCTGAATTTCTCATTGGATGGAGTTGAAAGACTCTTAGGGAGACCTTATGCAAAAGCATAGTGGATCCAGGAAATAAGACCTGTGATTTGGGAAGCACAGAAATAATCACCATGACACTTGAGATACACAAGGAAGAAAAGTGGGAGAAGGCATAGATAGAGATGACGGATCACTAAATTCAACTCTGATCAAACTACAACTTAAGTTCTGTATTCAGTGGTAGATGTCATATTTTAGGAAAGAAATTGTTAAGCTTAAGCAGGTTCATAAGAACTCAACCAAAGTAACTGACTCAAAACATTGCCATGTAAGAATGTACTGAATGAACTAGAGATATTTATGTAAAAGAGGCAACTCAGGGATGATCTAATATGTTTCCAATATTTAAAAAAACTGCCATGTGGAAGAGATCTTAGACTAATTCTGTTCCACTTCCAAGGGCAGAAATAGGACCTCTGAGTAAAAATAAAAAGAGAGTAGATTTCAACTTAATATAAGGAAGGACATTCTAAAATTTAAGGTAGTCCAAAATTAGAATGGAACTTTCTCACATCTTCAAATGGAGGCTAAGGGGGATAGAAATCAACGAAGATCATAGACTCTAAAATGAAATTTTAAGTCTACCTAGTCCAATCCCCTGATTTATAATGGAGGAAAATGATACTGAGAGAAATGACATATCTTGATGAGGGTCACACAGCTAGCTAAATATCAAAAGTTTAAGGTCCTGGTTTAAAGTCAGTACTCTATGCCCTCCATAATACAATACTATAAACGAGATTCATGCTTCCATATTGGATGAAGTCCCTTGTAACACTCAGATCCTAAAAGACTGCACCATTCCCTCACTGGAGGAAAAAGAATTGGTCTCACTGCAGCCCACCCCAAACAGAAAGCTTTCCTCATTTCCCAATATGTTCCTTTTCTAATACAAAGAAGATACTGTCCAGTCCAGATCTTTTAGCAGGAACACCTCCCCAATCTTGGGAGATTCTCCACAGAACAAACACATTCTAAAATCTATTTTAAATTATAGCAATATGACAAATAACATTGCAAACTCAATCAGCCACCACTGCTTGGGATTCTCCATTTTCTAACTTATTGTCACATATGCATAGTGTATACAGCAGCATTCAGAATTCAGGACCAAAGCCTAATTTTTAATCAAAGCAGATAGAAAGGGGGCAGGAGAGCCTGTGAGCATGAGACTAGAAACCACGAATTCTAATCACAGCTCTAGCTAGATGACCTTGGGAAAGCCAGTCCCCTATAGTGCCTACTATATCCCGGTACTTTGCTAAACTCTATTCATCTGCAACATGGCAGAGAGTTTTAACTCAACACCTCTCAAGTTCCTCCTAGCTCTGAAAGTTTGTGCCCAACAAATACACAATTTATAGCAAATGCCTGAGTGAGAGGGAAAGGCGTGGAACTGTTCAGCCAAGTAACACTGAGGCGCTAAAATGTCTCCTCCATCAAACCAGAGGAAGGTCTTTACAAGGCTCTTCTAAACATGGCCAGTCTGGGAAAAACATTCAATAAACTCAAATTCTCAAGCACCATGGGGCAAGGGCCATCCTCACAGCTCATTCAGTTTCCCAAGCCTAAAGGGAGGTAGACAGAGAATTATTTCACAAAGGCATTATTTCCCAAAGATATTCACTCTCCTGAAATTTCCTCTGGTAAAAAAAAACCAAATAAACAAAAATATGCTATTTATCTAGACTCTAGTATCACTAGAAAGCTCAAATATCCAGCTCTGGAAGAGGGTCATATTTAGCACTATATTTTTTAATAGAATGAATTTCATGACAAACAAATTATATCAGATTTACTCCAAAGAAAATCTTTCAAGGTCATCCTAGAGTCCACGGAGTGGCAAATTGGGAGCAGGGAGAAAATGCTGCTGTTGCTGCATGTTAGGACACCCCGATTCTAGCCCTGGCTCTGTTCCTCACTGGCTAGTTATTGTGTTACTTTAAACATGTTCCTTCCTCCATAAAGGGACAGGGCTGTAATCGAATGATCTCTAAAGTTCTTTTTATTTTCTGATTGTGTGATTGCTATGCCTTTTATAGAAGATGCCTGAATAAAAGAATGAAGTACGAATGAAAGGGAGACGGCCCAGAGTCCACCTTATTCTCTATAAAAACATGAACCTCCAGTGGGGAGACCCAGGGCATGGGATGAAGAAGAAGGGCTACAGCCCCATGCCCTTTCCCAAGTCTGGCAACCCAATAAGGATTTAAGTTTAGTTTATCACACTTTCCCATGGTACAAGCTAGTAAACAAGCAGGAGTTGAGGAGTCTCACATTTGTCAGTCATGGAATCCTGGGGTGGACAGACCATTAATCTGACCCCGTATGGCATGTGTTATATTTGGAGCCTGGCCAGTTCAAGGTCAAAAGGGAGCATCTACTTGCTCCTTTAGACTGTAAGCTCTTGGTGGATAGAGATCCTACCTTATTGACTGCCAAAAGCTCAGGATAGCATCTCCATGCGCTCTTGTTCCTTTGTCCTCAAAGTGGTTACTCAAAAAATAGCTGTTGGTGGTACACCTCCCCTAGAATACCAATTACCCCAAGACACAAGAGAAGGAAAAGCCTGTTCTCAGAATCAAGGGTACCACTTGGGACTGGCTGGACACCAGGAGGAGAAATGGAATCCCCAGGAATACAGAAAGGCTAGCTCATGAGTCTAAGACCTCTCTTCAAAAGGAAAATTAGCCCCCCCCACCATCACCATACCCCCTTTTAATGTCGGCACTGACTAGAGATTAGACAGAGTCATTTGACAAGCTGTGAATGCTTAGCTGGTATTACCACAAATTACCCTTCTAGCAATAGAGTTCGCTGCTCCCCGACTAGTCAATATTAATAAACATTACCGAATGCTTTTACAACACAATTTATTTTTTAATACACCGCTTTATGTATGCCATAAAGTAAATATACCAATAAAAGCCACGGATTTCAAACAACAGATTAAAAAAGAAAAATAACCAAGAAAAGGAAGATGCCCTGTGGAAGACTTATTAACCCCTTCCATGCTTTAAAAGTGTGGATAGTAAGACCCTAGGATAGCCAGTATTGCTGTAGCTTGCAATAGTCATTTTTTTCCGGGGTGCTGATTTGCAGGGGAGGGGGCTAGTAAAAGGGAAGATTATCCTATTAGGTGGCAGACTACAGGTGTGGAATTTACATGTTATTTATTAGAGCTGTTTTTGATTAACTGGTTTTCTTTGTTGTTGGAAAGGTATATAGAGAAATGGTGTCAAAAACAAATGCAATGTTAATAACACTAAAAACAAAAATAAAAGGAAAGGATTACATAAGACAAAGGAATCACGTATTCCGGAGAGTGAACCAGATGTCATGATAAATGTGGTAGAAAAGGGTACAAGCCAAGAGAGCCGGTTCCATTAAGCAACCTTGTGATCTCGGGCATGTTTATCCCTCCCCAGCCCTCGGGTTTTTTACTTTGTACAAAAGAAAGGCCAGACCCTGCTCAAAACACTTTTATAAGAATAACTGCAGCAGGGCCGTGGAAACACTTTCCCCACAACAACATCTATGACATAGTGAGCCCAGGTATTATTGCCATTTTACAGGTGAGCAAACTGATTCTCGGAAGACAAAAGACCTGCCCACAGTTTCCCAGCTGCAAGAGTCTAAAGCTGGTTTGCAAAACCAAAAGGATGCCAGCCAACAGGAACATTATGAGTTGGGTGGGGTGGCAAGGAATTAATTTGCAAGCCTCAGGCTCTTTCACTCCTATTAACTTACCTCTACCCAGAGAAAGAAAGGCACGTGCATCCCCTTGGGAGGGGAGCAAGTAAAACTCTGGCTGAGCTGTGGAGTGGCTATCCTCCCACTAAATCTTAGGCTAACAGCTAGAAGCAGAGAACAGTACCTTCAGATAAGGCAGTGTGAGAACACCTAGTCTGATCGGACCACAGGCCCTGTTCATCTGCCCACGGGCAACGGCTCCTGGAGAGATCTTCACCAGAGGAGGAGGAAAGGGGTGGGGGGAGGACTGATGCCCCGAGGCCGTTATGCAACCAGCTCATTGTTTTAAAATGATCAAATTCTCCTAAGTCATTTATGTGAAATATCTCTATCAACAAATTTCACCAAGAACAAAAGTTTTTCATTTGTGTGCCGGGCTATAGGATGATCTTATCACAAGCAATCTTATACAGTCTCTTTCAACAAGGTCTTAGAGCGCTTATCTTCAAGGCTCCTGCTAGCCAAATATGATTGAAATGTTCTATTTATGCTCACTGGATTAAGGAGATGTTGCAAAACTGCACAAAACCCTGGCAGATGTAAGCAAGGTATTACAGCCTGGGCAGTTAAGATCTGAGGGGAAGAGATCAATACACACTTTTGTAGTTTGGTGCAGGATTGTGTGTGTGTGTGTGTGTGTGTGGTTTTTTTGGGTTGGATTTTTTTTTTAAAGAAACCTGAAAGTTCTGCTTTTATTTTTTAAAAAGGAAGGAAAAACAATCAGTAAAGTACATTGAGATGTTTGGCTTCTCATTGCTATTGTCCCTCTCTGATTAGGGACTCTGTTGCCTATACTCAATTATGTCAATTGGATGATTTAAAAAAAAATCCAAATATTTTCTTCAAGTCCTAGAAGGCTCTAGATGAATAGGTATCAAACTATGGGAGATGCCAAATGAGGAACAGATTTTGCCTCCCCCCCCACCCCATCAAAACTATATGGATGGTTTTCTTAGAGATATGTGCCAAAAATATCATTTCCCAAAAAAGCTGGCTTACATTAAAAATCTCTTTCCTCTTCTCTGATTTCACCCAACCCAGAGGTGTATGTTGGAGGAAAGAGTCTCACTTTTGACTAAACTCAAACTCAGGTCTATAATCTAGCAAAGAACTCCATCTAACCTTCCATGCCTAATTCCTACCCCTGAGCAGGAAAGCACTTCTCCCTATGTCCTAGAGAATACTTGTGTCTTTCCATTATCCCATGTAGACGCTCCACGATTTAGCTCTGTCCAAAAACATACAGATGCTCCTCTCAACTAATATCAGACTTCCTGTCTTTTCAATGTAACTCTATATCCCATTCTACTCATAACACAGTTAAAAAAAAAACTTTCTAAAGTTTGTATTGTTTAGGATACAATAATTAATTTACTTGTCTGCTTAGACAGAGGATTTAATAAAAAATATCTTTAAAAATATGTGTTCCAATGAAGTGATTCAGGGCAATTCCAATGGACTTGTGAGGGAGTCAGTCGATCTCTATCCAGAAAGAAGACATGGGAAATGAATGTGGATCACAACATAGTATTTGCACTTTTTTTTGGTGCTATTTGCTTGCTTTTTTTTTCCTTTTTGATCTGATTATTTTTGTGCAGCATAATAAATGTGGCAACATATAGAGGAATTGCACTTTTAACATATATTGGATTTCTTGCTGTCTAGGGAGGAGGGGGAGAGGAAGGGGGAACTTGGAATACAGGATTTTATAAGAGTAAATGTTGAAAACTATCTTTGCATGTATTTTGAAAATAAAAAGCTATTATTTTTTTTAAAGTATCTGTTTCATCTTCTATTGTTGAAATCATTCAACAAATCTTTTGTCTTTCATATACATAATGTTATACTAGGTACTGGAGATACAATACCAACTGAAATTTTTTAAAAAAACAGTTTCAGTCTTCAAGTAACTTTATTATTCTAGAGAATGATTTCAGGATGTTATGAGGTTTTAGGACCACCATTCTGGTATATAATCTTGGGCAAGAAGAGAATTTGTAGGAAGATCATTAGGTGCCCACTTGATTATTCCCTCCTACCCAACTAAATCTCAAATACCATCTTATTCTCTCATCCTTAGCCTCTTTTACAAGAGTGGGCTTACTTTAAACAGAATTTTTAAAACCATTTCAAAATCCTGATTAATGAAGATTTTACAAATATAGTGATCATGATAGTATCTCTCACTTAGATCAAACTTCCCTCTTTAAAGAGATTTCATTAAACCCTCACAATAATCCGATCAGGAAGTTATAGCAGAGATTGTCCCCATTCTGCAGACAGACAAATAATGCCCTGAAATGGTTAAAGGACTTTTCTAAGATTGCACAAGTAATTAAACTACAATCCAAACATCATAAATCCTAAACCAAGGCTCTTTCCTCCTGGACCATACTGAGGAGACTTTAGCTCTGTAAGAGAGGAGGCTATTTGTCTATGACCCAGCACTTGGGATTCTGAGTTAAAAAAGAGATTTCTGTTGAGCTCCCCTTATGTCACTGACCCTGACCGAGTCGGGGTGGCTAAAGACCGTTTTTAAGAGGGGAGAGGCTCATTCTCAGAATCCTGATTTAGTATGGCTGCTATCTGAGTTCCCATTGTGAACTCTTAGGAAATCAAGTAATCTCCCTAGATCTCTACGAGTAGGGATGGGGAAGGGAAAGTAGGAGGAAAAGGAGGGAAGGGAAGTGTCAAATAATGACAGAAAAAGGCTTTTCAGTCCCACAGTCCATCTGTGCTATGTCGGAATGTTTATTTTGCAGCCGCCTCCCCAGCCTGGAGGGGCCCCTGTGTTTTCAGGGGGCAGAACCTTCGGAGGAAAAGACTAATCTCCACCCAAATGGCCCCCTGCTTCCTTTGCAAGATGCTGAAGCTGATAAGAAATAAAATAGTTCATATCACACCTTAGTCTATAAAAGTAATTCCTAGACGTTAGGCACAGCAACTCTGTAAAGTATATATAGAAATTGAGTGTCAGAGATAAAACTATCTACCTATGGTCATAAAAACTGTGCCCAAGGTGGGATTTGAATCTGGGTCTCTCTTGGCTCCAAATCCAGCCTTCTTTCCACTCTGCCCCTCAGCTTTTTCCATCTATCCTCCTTAATTAGCCCACTTTCTATGTTGGCTAACACCCAAGAAGTTGTGCTTTATAGGAAACTTTGAAACCTCTGGTTGAAAAGGACCATAAGGGGTCACCTTATCCATTCCTTGAGTCTTCCAAACTATGTCAATTAAACAAGAATCATTCCTGCTTTTAAAGGCCAAAATGGAGGAGAACCCTCTGTTTCACTTGATAATCCAATATAATTAATCTACAGGAGGTGTTCTCAGCCTCAGGTCATAAACATATGTTTATACCTTCCATGAACAAAGCACTGTACTGATGACAAAAATCAAACAGCCCCAGTCCTCAAGCAACTTAAATTCTACTAGAAGATGATTCAGAATATTTTTTGGCAGACAATATAATGGTATATTTGGAAAACCCCAATAAAGTTGAAAAATAATTTTAACAAAGTAGCAAGATATAAGATAAATCCACATAAATCATCAGCATTCCTATATGTGAATTTGATTTTTAAAATATTTTAAATCTATATCTCAATATAATGGTTTTTCCACCATAATTTCATGTATTTTATGGCTTGCATGTACAAAACTGAGGGGGTCTACTGGCTTGCCCACAGGGGTCCATCTCACAAATATGCATGGGTACATGCACATACATACTCCCTATATGTATGTATACATGTGAGTATTTTATTTATATAATAATTTATATATATTTATATATAGGGATACATCTATATATGTATGTATACATGTGAGTATGAACATTTATATATAAACATAAGTATATATACATACATATATAGATATACACACACATATATATACACGTTTAATCGAAATCTCTCAGATTCTAGAAGGATATAGGCAGAGACAATCATATATAGTTGGATGCACATATATAATTGTAATTGAAATCTCTCAGATATAAATTCTAGAGGGATATAAGGAGACATATATGGGCATATACACACACACATATATACATATTTAATCAAAATCCCTCGGACACAGATTCTAGAGGGACACAAAGAGAGGGGAAAGTCCAAATATAAGGAAGAAAAAAGGGGAGAAAAAACTGAAACAATGGGCCAGAGAAGGTGTGTCTCCTTCTTCTGATGTCATTTCACAAAACTTTTGCAACATAACTGAGTAACATCTTTAGCCATCAGACTCCCCTGTGCCCAGGAATGGTGTTTGGCTCAACAGGCAAATCATTCCTTACAAATCACAGAAGAAATAGCTTTACTGAGTGCCTCGATTTCTCCAAAGTGAAGATTTTTGCTTGTGTGTGTGTGACTCCCCCAAAACTTAAATACAAAGAACAAGCCCCAAGGAGGAAGAGAACAGCGGGTCTTTCATGATCCTACTAGGTTCTAGGACAAGAGAAAAAGGTCCTCAGCTGTTCCTAGGAACTTGTGGGAGAAGAATCCCCCCAGCAGGTTCTAGGGAAGCAGCACCATCAGAGCTGCCCAAACTTTTTTTCCCTTGTCTTTTTTTTTTTTTCTTTTAAGGGCGCAGTCTTGTTCCTTTCTGCACAGGCCCCTGGTAAAGAACAAACAAACAAAAGCTGGGGCTGAGCGAGGCCCCTCTCAAGCTGCGGGTAATTAAAAAGGCCTATAAATGCCCCCGCAAAAAGCACTTCAAAGAGACAGTAATTCCAGCAATGGCCAGTCAAGACGGTGTGGTGTAAAAATTATGAGTTTTCCCGACGGGGTGCTGTGTGTGAAAAGGACAGGGGCTGGTGGCCAAGGGAGGGCGAGCCCCACAGAGGGGCTTTAGCAGTCTGTGTCCATGCCCAATGCGTGTAAGTGCGTGAGGGCTGGAACGAGCCAGGGCTCCGGCTTTCTGTGCACACTCACATTCATCAACGTGGAGGCCCGAGGAGCGCGTGGGCATGAGGATAAAAGGAAAAATTAAATAAAGGCAACAAATACGTGTTCCCTCCCCCTGCTGGGCTTGACTGTTCACGGGGAGAGCCGGACAACTCTCAGTCTCCAGTGCCCCCAACTTCTTGCCTGGCACTCGGGAAGGGATGCAAAGCATTGGGAATGCTTGGCCCAATGCAAGAGGAGGTGATTGTATTAGCTTACTGCCCAATACATTGTGGTACACACATAGGAGCAGAACATCCTGCACGTCAGGTTATGTTACTGTGCATGTCAAATAAAATACTGCTAAACTTCCTTTTGGCTGAATTTACTATCTCCGCTGTGGGTATACTGTGCTTGTTTCATGTTTTTAAACACGGTGACATTCTATGCTGAACATGAATATTTCAATCATTAATTGGCACTCTAACCCACATTCAACATATAATACAAAATGCGTACAATTCATGGTGGGGCAAACAAATGGAAAAGGAGAGAATCTGAAGTCTGTACAAAAGCAGTTCCCACAGAGGCGTGCTAGAATGTTCAATTCACATTGCATATAATAGCACATTAAATGCACAATTCATTACAGTCATATCTCCATAATACCATGCAAGGCAACACTCAGTATAAATAGTGATGGTACATTTGAAGAAACTGAGGCCTGGAAATAAAATGCTTTCTCCCCTGTGACAGCAAAGTATCACTGATTTTCGAGGACCCTGGAGCTGAGAACTAGGTAAGGTGAACCAGTATTTATTCCAGCAGAGCATAAAGCAAGCAGCCTCTCTGCCCATGTGGTGAGCAGCCAATCAGTGAGGCTGGCCCCGGGTGCAGGATCTTATTTGTACCACTCCATTCCGAGAAGCCCAGACTCCATTGCTTCCTGACCCTGCACTGGTCAATCATTCATTTGGCCCATAATGAATACCCTAGCCCAGGCTGAGGGGCAGCAATGGCAAGTCTATGCTCCCCAAACCGTAAGAGAAACAAACATGTTGGCCAGCAGCTTAATTTCTCCATAAACAGAAACCTGCTCTGCTCAGTTTACAGCCCCACTCACTAACTCCTCCCTGACACTGCTGACTTTAAGCCCACACATAAAAATGTCCTTTACTATTTTTATTTAATGAGCTTTCATTTTCCTCCCCCTCTTCTTAAATGAGAAAGGAAAGCCCACCTCTTAATGTGTGTGTTGGGGGGGAGGAAGGGTAGCCCAAAGGAATCTTTTTAAAACGAATCATAACTTCATGAGACACTCACTTGCACCAGCCCACTTTCCCAATTTGCTTCCATCCATGAACCCCTCAAGCCTACACACACACACACACACACACACACACACACACACACTCACAAAATAAGATGTATGGATTTTGGACATTTGATTACTTTTAAGTATATATTTTTCCTTCAAATAGACTGAATACGATGGTTAGGAAATTTGACAGAAAACTATTGTGAGCCATTTATTGTCTTAATACGCACCTTTGTCCAACAGGCAGTTTTGACAACAGCGATAAATTCCAAATTTATGTCAACAGAGCATATGTTGAACACCTCATTTCTGAGCTAAAGCAGCATGCTGCCCTATAAATCACCGTTCTGTTTGAAATGAAAGTAGATTACAGGCCTGTGTTATTGAGCAGTTAGAACCGTAGTCATATAAATCAGAACTTTTAACTCTAGGCGATCCGTTGTGCAATTAACTAAAGGGTACTTTGTCATTTCAAGGCTTGCGCACAGACTTGGCAGGGCACAGAGCTACTGGGGAAAAGGGGGGGATGTTGAGAGAAGGAAAAAGTTATTTGGCAACTAGAAGGGTCTGTGCTACAGAATCTCCCCCTCCCCACTCTCAGACACATGCACACGACACACATATACACATACACCCTCTCAATACCTGTTGAGCCAGCACTTTGGCTAAAAGCAGAGACTCTAATGAGTATTTGCCATAGAAACTAAATGCCTTTCTTGTTCATTCAACAAGTTTTTACTGGGTACTTATTATTTATTTGTCACTGTGCTGGGCAATGTAGAGGTACAAGAGAACTGTAAGCCATAGTCTCTGACCTCCAAAAGGTCAAGAGATCTCCAAGATCAATAGGGCAAAAGGGAAGGAGGCAGAAGTCAAATGAGGGAAATGCACAAAAAATAAACTCAGGCAGCGCAGGAGGCCATCTAAGATGCGTGGAATGCTCAGTGAGGGCACAGACTAGGAAGATCAATACAAAGAACAATGAGGGATGATCAGATACAGTCTTGGGGAAGAGATGAAAACAGTTATGGCTTTATTTTTGTCTTTCCATCCCCAGTTGCTGGCACAATGTTTGGCACAGAGTGGACCCTCAACGATTGCCAAAATGAATTGATTTACAATCAAGACCAGAGGCAAGAATGAATGACACATTCAGAAATTAACAAGAAGATCTGTCCACAGCAGTCAAAGGCTCATGGAGTTAAGGTATGGCTGATGGCATGAATAAATTAGTTGAGAGGTTTAGTTGGACTTCAATCAAAAGTATTAAGCCCTTACTGTGTGCAGAGCTCTGTGCTCAGGGTTAAGAGATACAGAATTTAGGTGAGTGTGGAAAGACAGTAATATGCTTATTTTCTATTGGGGCATGAGGATCCTTCCAACGGCAAAAGTCAGACCACCAAAACAAACTGCAAACACAGTAAGACTGCTCTGCTATTACTGCTTCCCAAAGATACAGGAGCGAGCCTTCTCCAGCTCCTGGCTGGCAGAGGTCGTGGCCCCTCTGTGGGTCTCTGCAGGCTGCACTAGCAGGACCCCCAGAAGTGGTTGCATCTCCCACCTTGTTGCCATCTAATTAAGCAAGCCATCTCCTACTCATCAGGACGCAGCCCGAGGCAAGGAGGCGCCACCAGCAGAGTTGTGCAGCTTGACTGTGACAATGTAACAATGTCTCGAAATGGACAGAAACCAAGAAGCTCGGCTCCCCTTTCTCCCTCACCAGAATCAAGCTCCAAGGTAATTTCCAAGTCCAAAGACAAAAATAAGACCACAATTAACCAACCAAGTCATAACTGGGGGCTCCGCCAGGCACTGGGAGGTGAGCTCCAGCAGGGAGCTCTCCAGGAGCTTAGAATCTACATCTGGTTTGGAGAAAGACCATGAAAGAGAGAGAGCAGTGTGTGATCCAGGGCTAAGTCCTTCAGTACTAACCATAAATATACTCAAAGAAGAGCTGGATCAATAGGGGTCAGGGTCAAAATAATCAGAGAAAGCACTTCCCTTATCCTGGATGGGAAATGGGCTGGGTCTTAACAATTCAGGCCGACTAATATTTATTAAGCACTCTGCCAGGAGGAGTGCATAAAAACTGAAAAATTACACAGGCCTGCCCCCAAGGAGCTTAAAATCTGACCAAATGTTTTATGCCACAAATATGAATATGCATGTTATTGAGCATAATAAAGGCAAAAGAGAGCTTCAAAGCATGAGAAGAAAATTTGAGGAGGAAGAAACCGATATACAACTTGGGGAGGAAAGATCAGGGATGGCTTCAAAGAAGCAGAACAAAAGGTGGGCCTGTATTTTCATTAGCTGAAATTTGGTATTTCATTTATTTGTGAATTTAAGTAATAATATGGAGAGGGCAACAAATTTTACCAGATTGCCAACAGAGTCCAGGATACAAAAAAGGCTATGAATATCTGTTTTAGAAGAACTAGGCTGTCTACCATTACAAATCTTTATTTTATCTTTCTCTTGTCCCCAACATGTGGCTCCTTAGAAGAGCTAATCAAAGAAAGCTGACCAATTGGTTGTGTTCACCATCTACCCAGAGATATTTCATCAAAAAGAAAATGGATTTCTCTCGGGAGATAGGATTTTCTTATTAATAACTCTTCATTGATGTGTTTTCTAATAACTATTATTTTGCTTCCGAGTTTGATGCCAGTAAGCTAGTAGGAACACCAGAAAGTGCCCCCATACAAGAGACTATACACACTACTACATCCTACCATGTGACTGAGCAAATTGCTGTTCTCTGTGAAAAGGGAATCTCTTATAGATATCAGTCTAATATCTGAAAAGTGGGAGAACAGATGAAGGATCTAAGTTTCATTTTAAAAATCATTAAGGAGCTATTATAGTAAAATGATGCTTCCAATTTCCAAATAAAGCAGAAACAATCACATTGAACAAATGGCCAGAGATGGCTAATGAAGGTGTTATCAAGGAGAGGGAAGGAAGGAAATACAATAAAAATTATTACTTAGGGGAAAAAAAGATTAAAACAAAAGAACCATACTCAGCCCTTTCCCAGTTCAGGATCTCATCCTATTTCCATTGGAATAAAAGTATCTGCAAAATCGGCATTTTTTTTTCCTTTTAAAAAAGCTAATAATTAGGAAACATCCAAATCTATTTGCCACTAGATAAAGAAATGGCAAAGTGTTCTGGTATCTTTGTCAAGAAAATCTCATGGACAGTACTGGAATATTATGACAGTCTCCAGAGTCAAGGCATCAAGTAAGAGAATAACCAAACAACCAAAAAAATACCATGGGGTCTCTGCCTCGGATAGACCACCTCCGGAAATATTTGTTCCGTCCTCGGCAGCACAGTCTAAGAAGGACAATGATAAGCTGGGGAACATTAAGAGGAAGGCCATTAGAATGGTGAAGGGCCTCAAGTTCATCTCATAATAGCATTAATTGAAGAAATGGTAATGTATGATCTAAAGAAAACTTGGGGAGGAGAGGGGAAGGGGTTGGAAAGGAAGGAAGAAAACATGATACATGTCTTCAAGTATGTTAAATATGGAACAGAGATAAGGCAGAATTAGGACCAGTGGACAAAAGTTACAAAGAGGAAAATTTAGGTTTAAGTTAAAAAAAAAAAAACCTAAAACATTCCCAAATGTCTATACTACCCCAAAGTGAAACTACAAAATTGGGCTGCCTTAATTGGTAATAAATCCTTCTTTCTTAGAGATCTTTAGGTAAAGGCTAGATAGTGAGTAGGTTCTTATCGCCCAATCGTCCCTATATTCATGTGTGCAATCAAGATTCCATTTCATAGATTCACCATCCTAGGAGAGAATGAGGATTTAGCATCAGCCTTTCCATTTTGCAGAAAACAAATATGAAATCTAAGGAAGCTAAGTGACTTTGCCTAGAATCCCACATAGTAGCAGAATTAAATCCAACTAATAAAGGTCCTCCTGCCCAAATTACCTTGTACTTAATTACTTCCTCTCTCTTTGTATGTATTCTTGTTAGTCAATATGAACTTAAATATGTACTTTAAAATCAGCCCCTTGAAAGCAGGGATTGGCTCATTTGTTTATCTCTAGTAAGAGGCATAGTAGCTAGCATAGAGAAGGTACTTAGTAATTATTTTTTTATATGATTGACAAACACAAATATATGTGACAAATTACATATGTCCAATCATGTGTTAATCTCTGCAGAAGATACAAAAAAAATAGAACAAAGTCCCATTTATCTAAATGCTTATAGTCTTATCCACATTTACAAACAGAAAGGATCCAAGAGTTAGATAACAATATGTCTTTTGGTTTGCTGTCCAGGGGAATTTCTGTTTTTGGTCTGGAGCTATGATTTCATCAGTGTAAAGAGCTCCCAAGATCTACTAATTAAAGTCAATACTCACTCTATAGAACTTAAATCGCACATCCAGGATGTGCTAGAACCCTCCCTTTTATGGCCACGGCACTGACCTTTCCCAAAGAGCTTATCCTTGCTCTCGTGGACCAAAAAAGAGAGATGTGGCTGGCGTTAAAGGAATAAACTGAACAGAGTGGGCAGAGATGCATCCTTTCCTTCCAGGAGACACAATCTAATTTGGATACTAATTGTCACACTGGAAGCCTCTAGGACTCTCTCTGTAAGTGAGCTAGAAGGACTTGGAGGAGTTGCCAACCTAGAAATCCTCAGGTCTAGTCGCATAAATGCTTAATTGCCATGTAAACATCCAAATTATGTCACTTCTACATTCCTAGCAAGTGAATGGCTGGGGGTAGGCAGAAAAGATGGAATATGCTCAATGCCAGAATCCCTATCCCAGTCCCTATTTCCCTTTCCATCCCACTCTAAAAAAGAAAAGTAAAATTAGCAGAGATGAACTTGAAGTGAAAAAAACAGGTAGAATTCTTAAGTGGCCAGGTGCTATAGCTTTAATCAGAATGACACATTTGATAGTTTCAGGAGTAGGGGAAGTAACTGAAAAAATGAGAGAATGAGCCACTTCCAACCTCAGTGCAATCCCAGGCTTCTGGCATACATGTTCATTATTACATCCTTTCTGCTAGCATGTGAATACCATGGCTCTCTCTCTCTATCTATAAAGAATTATCTACGCAAGAATCCTCTGACAGGCTAGGGCTCATGGTTAGGAAGATAGGAATGAAGAGAGAGGGATAGAGAGCCAACAAGAGAGTATTTGAGTATAGAACAAGGGTCAAAGCTCATCTGGAAATGGAAGAGACCTCAGAGGCCATGTTACATAAGCTCTTCATTTTATACATGAGAAAACTTAAACCTAGGCAAATGAAGTGATTTGTGCAAGGTGAATGGGTAATAGTACAAGAGGTAAGATTTTAATCTAAATCCTTTAACATCAGAACTAATGTTTTCTGACAATATCTTATATTTGAGGTCAATATTTGTGTCCCTCCTTTGGAAAGACGAGTAGACCATCTACCATATGATACCATTCTACACTATTATAAGATGGCTTTTTCACAACTACTTGGGTCATCCTCCAAATATTGGCTTCCAAAAAAAGAGCAAAACAACCTTATCGGAGGTTGAATCAAGTCTTAGGGTTTCTCTATCTTGTTACAATATCCACTAATCAATGTTACTTCTAAACCACTTCCACACACCTGCCAAATTGGTATTCTTAAAGCATAGTTATGATCATGTCAGTCCTGTACTCAGGAAATTTCAGTGGTTACCCTTCCTCTGGAGGAAAAAAATACAGCCTCTTCTGTTGGGTACTTAAGCTCTTCACAAAATGGCCCCAGGTTGCATTTTCTGTCTGATTATATTATTCCCACTCAGCCTAAATCTTGGTCAAACTGGTGTACTCTCTGCTGTCCACCACATGATATTTCATCTTCTATCTTTGTGAGTTTGTATACATCCTCCTCCATGTTTGAAATTCAACTTCAATTCTTGAAATTCCAACTCCATTGATGATTCAGATCAAGTGAGATTTCCTTCAAAAGGCCTTCCTTGAAATACTCATTTGTGAATATTTTATATATTTTATATATAGAACATAAGCTCTTTGAAAGCAAAGAACGGTGTTGATTTTTGTCTTTGTATTCATACTACAGTATGTAGCTTGTTCACTGATAGACTGATTAAAGCAATTATGACCTGCAAAAAGGGTGAATGGAAAAATGACAATCTTTTCCCTCCTACACTTCAGCTTTCCCCATCCGTAAAATGAGGAAGTAAGGCTAAATGAATTCTAAGATTTCTTCTAACTCTAACCCTTAAAATCCTACAGAGCCACAAAGATAATTAGTGTCACAATTATCAACTCAAATTCTCTTTTGTCCAAATCTAGGGCTTCTTTCCAAGGGGCCACAAAGAAATGAATCTAAAGAAATGAATGTCCACTCTCCATCTTCCTTTCAGAGTCATGTCAGTGTACTGTATCCAGCTTCCTCTCCCAGTCTCCAAAATTCATGAACTACCACCACCCCCAGTCCTGAGAGGAAGAATTGGGGGCAGCAGGAAAGGCAAGAGAAGCAAAGAAAACGGGAGTATTCTTAATTAGCAGGTTTAAAAGAAGATCAGAGACCTTGTCTTTCTAGAACAAAGGGATGGGTCAAAATGATCTCTGAAGGTTACTTCTAATTCAATTATTTTAATCTAGATCCTCTAACATCAGAGCTGATGTTCTATGACAATTTTTTATATTTGAATTCAATATCTGTGACCATCTATACAATATACCACCATTCCACACTACCATGAGATGTCATTTTCACAATGACTTGAGTCATCCTCCAAATCTTCCCCTGGAGAAAAAGAGCATCAGAGGCTGAATCAGTCTTAGGATTTCTTTATTTTCAATCATGATATGCACTAATCAATGTTATTTCTAAGCTACTAAAAACTTAAACACAAATACGGCATAGATCTTGTTCTTAAGAAATTTAGAGTCTGTAAGAATAAAAATAGCTGATTCAAAATAAGAGAAATTGAGATTACCATGCAAAGTGCCATTAGAAATTTAAGGAGAAATCATCTACTCTCACCTGAAGGAATGGGAGTTCAAGAAAGACTTCATAGAGGAGGTGATAAACAAGTTAAATCTTGAAGAAAGATATGGAGTAGGAAAGGAAAATCCATTCCAAGAATAAAACTCATATTATTAACAAGTTTGAGTCAAAACAATGAGACAGGAGAAAGAAGGAAAAGAGAGCAGGAAGTGAATGGTGGATGGAAATAATAAATGGCATAATAAAGAGCAGTAAGAAAGAGTCTTGAATGCTGAA
This sequence comes from Antechinus flavipes, assembly GCF_016432865.1. NCBI lineage: Eukaryota > Metazoa > Chordata > Mammalia > Dasyuromorphia > Dasyuridae > Antechinus > Antechinus flavipes. The sequence continues at coordinate 510,673,851 of NC_067400.1, read as the reverse complement.
GGCAACAATGATGCATCTGGCATTTTTAACCCTGATCCCTAAGACTACTCAGGTAGCAGTATAAGGAAGGGTGGTTTGGAGAGACAAGAGGATGAAAACAAGAATATCTATTATGTTTCTTAACAATGAGCTGGCCAAGGAGAGACACACTGTAGGAGAACACAATCCAACTATAGGCTCCCCCACAGTTGGAGCATCTTATTTCTGCTCCAACTGCCATTTCTGGGACCCAAGGCTTCATTCAGTTCTCACCTTTTGTTTGAGACAGAGAAACTGCCCAACTTTTTTCCAAGAGAGCTGCTTGGATCACACCTTATGATGGAGAGGTCTCTGGGAAAAAGCAAAGGGTCTCTAAATCTCCTCTTCAAGTTTAATAATTTTTTCTCACATTTCCTCTTTGAAACTTCTCATCAGAACAGTCTCCCCCCTTTAAAGAGGAACCAATGGAATATATCTTATTTATTGAATATGTATCATATATCCTTTCATAACATAATTCCTTTTTTATGTGTGTATGCCATTTCCTCATCTAGACTAGACATGTTTTTAGTATAGAATCTTTGACTAATCCTTCTCTGAATAACCTCACAACACCTGGTCCATTACTAGGAATAGAGAATAGGTGCTCAATGTTTCCTGACTGACTGATTCTGAATCAATGATCTTGTTTGTGGACTGTCAAGGACCTGTGATTCTTCCTCTTTCCTTTGGTCTTCCCTTTGGTCTTTTTTTGCTTGTTTTCCCTGAACACCAGCTCATTAGCACCTTCACTCACCCTTGAAAGGCAGATGAGGAAAGGAAAAAGAAAAATCCAATCTGTCAAAAGCTGTTATGATCAGCAGAACAGGTGGGGAAAAGAGTTAATAAGAGAGGCTCAAATTCAATTTTTAGATCATTATGTGTTTTAATAACTCTGAACTATTCCTGGGTCTTCCTCCTACCCATTCACGTTAGCCTTGAATGATTGAGAACTGGCTACAACTCACTCTTGCTGTCATGTTGACCCTAAAATTCAGCATTCAGAAACACCCCAACTGTGTGGTCGATCCAAAGGCTAGAAAGCTGCACTCCATTTCTCCCTGTGAGCCATCAATCTGGCATGCCCATGTTTATTAAAAATAAGTTTCCTGAACTCCATCCATCACCCCTGCAGCCAAAAGGTAAAATCAGATTCAAAGCCTAAGATGCTAGCAATTTCTTCTCATTTCCCCTGTTTTTGCTGCCATTCAATTTGAAGATCCAAAAGCAGAAAGTGGGAGGGGGGAGAAGGAAGGAGGAGAGAAAAAAACTAAGCTGACCCAGAACATGACTCTAGTGTGAAAATATACAGTTTTACTTGGCTGTAATGCAATCTGGAGTTGAGAGATCAAAAACCAAAGCTGCCGGAGGTTTGCAAATCACTTTTCTCCCCATACCTATTTTGGCAGCCAACACAAACACAGGGAGGAAAGCAGACGGTGGATACAATCAAACTGGGCTCCAAGAGTCCTAATAAATTAGACGTAAAACACTGAATTCAGATCATGTTAAGCATCTCCCACAGACCTTCTCCCACTACAAAATGCTATGAAACTGCCTGGAATCAGTGTCAAGGAACCACTGACTTCACCACCATCATCACCCTTCTACCCTCCCTACTCTGTACCTTGGAATCTAGATGATCTGTTCCTCCCTAGGAGTGTCTGAATCCTGGTATAAAGATTTAGGCCACTTAACCCATGCTCTACAGGTGAAATAAATATTTTACCAGCACTGTAGAAAGCCTCCAGGGAAGGCCACATGTGCTAACATAACTGGTACGGAATGTTGTTTGACACAATAATCCAATCCTAAAACAGGTCTGCGGTTGTAGCTGTCATTAACAGCACTGGGACAGAGATTAAAATGGAATTCTGGGGAGTGGAATACAAGAATTTGGCTGGACACTGGTATCGAGACAGAAACCTGATTTTAGGCAAGGAAGTGGATTTTAATGGTGTTGATGCTCTAGTTCCTCACCTTGTCCAATATAAGAAGGGCATGACACATTTAGGCCCCTCTTTTCCCTCCTCCTGCATCCTATCCCCCCAACCTCATAGCACATTTTGGTCACCTGTCTCTACAGAGATGTTATATTACTAAATGGCCAATGGCAGGAAGGAGATCTAGAGAACAAAAAAAAATGCTATCATCACATCCAGAAAAATGATTTTGTTTCTAGGAGATGGGAATTGGTGAGTGTGACAAAGGAAAAGACTCATCCATACAAGTTCTTGAGTAACAATAGGGTTAAATCTGGATACAAAGTTAAAAAGATATAGGAATTACACAGCAGAAGGACCATCTCAGTTTTCTAATAGCCCTTAGCAGCTGACACAGAGTTAATAATTATTGTCCTAGGAAGAGAGAAAAAAAACGTCCAAGGCTTAAATTCAGTTTTGGTTTCCTTCTTATAGACCTTATTTTAATGTCTTTAGAAATTCTTCCTTCAGTTATATCCTTTGTCTTGGATGCTAGAAGTCTATTCTTTAATTGACTATAGTACACCTTATCAATCAGGGATTCTTAAACTCCCCTTTGTCACAGACCCTTTTTCTAAACTGGGGAAAGATAATAGATCCTATCTCAGAATTTTAAAAACAAAATAAAATACACAGGATTACAAAGGAAACCAATTATATTGAATGCAATTATAAACAAAATTAAAAGAAGTTTAAAGACCCCCAGGTTAAGAAGTTCTGATCTCATCAAATCTTTTACTCTAAAAAGTGCTGACTTTCACTAGTTGAGGGAGTTTTCTTTACCAGGGAACTCTCTGTACCAATTAAATCACAGGTCCAATCCCTATCATTATCCAAATATGTTACCCAGCACATTTAAGGACTTACTCAATATTATAAAAAAAATAAGCATCATGAATTTTCTGTTTGATTTCTAGACATATAGAACTTGCAACAACAACTTTTCTTGCAGAATATAGCTACATAAATAAATTTAGTCCAGGGACTTGAGAATGGAAAAAAAAAAGTGGCATTTTCTAAAACAAAACAAAAAAAAAAACCTGAATAAAAATGGAAAAGGTAAATTTTTCCCTGCTACTTGGGCTCATCCTTTTGGATATTTGTGCCACCAGATTTAAGGGGGACCTTTATAATGATGCTAAGAGACTGGAAAGGAATAAAGAAGATTTTGTGTCTGGTTAAATTCAGGAAGAATCCAGGTTCTTCTCATTCACCTATATACTCAAGGGGAATGTTTAAGGTCAAGAGTTTATGCTTAACATGAAAAATCTACAAACCAGAATGGTAGATGTCAAACTGATTTAAGTAGACACAGAGACTCTAAGAAGGAAAGAATGAAGTCAATTAAAAGAGAATTAATGTTTTAAAAGCAAAAGATGCTCCAAAAAGGCAAGGAACTACCAACACCTAACAACCCATTGCTCTACCATCACACCCATATCTGTTCCATCCCAAGATCATCATCTAAATTCCTGTAAGAGAAAAACCTCTTATGATTCTGAAAGGAAATCCCCTAAGATTCTGAGGATTCAAGAGACAAAAGAAGAAAGTCTTATCCCCAAGATATCCCAATGCTGTAGAACAATTGCTGATATATACCTAAGATTCAATGGGAAGTCCAGGTGAACAACTTACATCACCAACTTTCCTTTCTTTTTCCCTTACCTCTACTATCCCAGAGTACAAAAAGTCCTCATCAGTGGTAGAAGAGTAATAAGGAAACTGGTGAAGATCACAAGGTGCTAAAAAGGAAGTCAACACATCCTTCCACTCTTAAGGGCTACAGTATCAAATCAGAAAAAGGAAAAATTGTCTAGTTTAGAGTGCTAAGCTCAATAGTTTTATGACCATAATCTTTATTGAGAGAAAAAGAGGGAGGGATGAAGGGAGGAAAGTAGGGAGGGAGAGAGGAAGGGAGGGAGGAAGGGAGGAAGAAAGAAAAAGAAAGGAAGAAAGATTAAGAAAGAAAGAAACTTAAATAATCTCATAGAGATCGTGCTTCTACAGGTTTAGAGAGAGAGAGAGAGAGAGAGAGTAAAATGGACAGACGGGACAGGCACTGATTTTGATTTTGGTGAGATCTGGAAGGTTACCAGCCCTATGAGTAGCTACACTATAAAAAGAAAGAGTCAGACACTAAGTATTTCCTTTCCTATAAAATATTCATTGCAGCATGGGAGAGCCAAGAAGCCCAAACCTCAAGCATTTCTAACTTTGCACTGGAGTAATAACAGAGTTTTATAGGAACCTTCTGATTTTATTTATACCAGGCTATAAATACATTGTTCCACCCTAGATTCAGGAAGAAAGGCACGTCTCACCCCTTTACAGGCCATACAGTACACAAGAAGACCCCAAGTACATTCACAGCATAGTTTTGAATTTTTCTTGTAAAGGAATAACTTCTAAGATAACAGTTCTTGAAGAAATGCTTAACAATGCATTGGAGAATCTCAAAATAATTGTCAGCTCTAGATAACGTTCAACAGAAGGGGAAAGTCCAACATTAGCCAGGATACTACCTTTTATTGTATGCCCAATGTAAATTTTAAAAGCACTAGAACATATATATTTGAGAGCCTTTTAATTATGTGACTGTCTTTCTATAATGATTTGAGTCAATTAAACTTTTCAGAATTGAGGATGTGGGATGATTTTCTTCCACTTTAAATGACAAAGTATCTTTATGATGAAGTTAGCTAGCTAATGTTGGACATGACCCCATTACCCAAGATTACTGATAACTCCAAATACACATTGGAATGTTAAGATGCATATTATACAGTAACATATCTGTATAATATTAGAAAGAATATGCAATGATTACAAAACATATCCTGGACATTTTATAATCTAAATTCCAAATACTAGTTTGTTTTATTATCATGTACTTTTTTTCCCAAGCAAAATTTTTTAAAAATCCATTTGAGCAAGATTTTCAATTAGTTGTGCTCCAGATAAAATATATTTTTACTGAGTGTACACATGTATCATTATGTATTTATACTGTCATCTACAAATATCAAAATGATGTCTCTATATAGAAAGGAAGCAGAGAACGAGAGTCACATGCAAAAACATTCCCATTTACAGATAAACATCCTTATCGCAAAACAGTCATATGGATTCTGCCCAAGTGCAAATAATCATTTAGGAACCTTCAAAGCCAAAATTATAAACCTATTCAGAAAGAGCACAAAAACTGAATTCTCTGATTTGAGCAAAAGAGAGTCAATCAAACATTAAACTCACTAAATAATAAGGAAACAGAATATTTTGCAGGACTGGGGTTTGAGTGACATTGAAAGAGAATGGTACCACGAACTAGTTCCCCCACCCATGCAGCTTTCTACTTAGCTCAGTCATATCAAAAAGTATTAACAGTTTTTAAATAATCCTAAATGGTTCCCTTATTTAGGCATGGACTAGCTGTTAATTTGCAGAAGTATATCCAACTGCATATTGATATTTTTCTACAACTGATCCATTTTCAATAAAAATTCAATTAATCAAAACCTTCAATTACACAATTTCCCCCCAGCCTTCAATATTAAGAGTAATGAATTGAACAATAAAACAAGCTGAACATAGAATTTTATTTTTTTTAAATCCCCCCTAACCCAAAAACCCCTCTTAATATTTTAGGATTTAAAGCTGAAATGGCAATTAATGCAACACCTTCATTTTACAAACAAGAAAAACAAAACCCTAGATAAATTAGAGCAAACTAGAAATGTACAGCAAAGCCAGGATCTGAATCCACATCATCTTACTCCAAATTACTTCCCATTACTTCCATGTCTCCTGATCGCTCTTAATTCTGATGCCTTCCTTTGGTTAATTATTTCCTATTTGTCCTACAAATAGAGTGTGTATACAAATCTGTTTGTTTGTTATAGGGACTATCTTTGCTTTTCTTCCTACAATGCTTGGTACATAGTAGGCACTTAATAAATGCTTACTGACTGACACTGAGTTTATTGCCAAGAAGAATGCAGATATGTGTCAAAATTGACATTCATTTTTGACATTTGTTATATTAACTTAAACGAGTTATTTAATCTTAGAGCCTCAATTTCCTGTAATCTATAAACTAAGGAGGGTGAAACTTGCATAATCTCAGAGCTTTAATTTCCTAGTGTGCACAACAAGCAGGATGATATTTGCACTATAAGCCTCATCAAGCAACTGGTGGTGAAACTGATTTAGCACAGGGCCTGAAGTCTGAAAGCCCTAAATTCAAATCCAGCTGCAGATACTTAGTAGCTGTGATAATGGACAAGCCACTTATTTTGCAAGGTTCTCTGTGCATCTCTTCTCATCTGTAAATGGAGACAATAATCAAATCAAAAAAAATAATCAAAAATAACTGTATCATGCTTAGCATAGCACCTGGCACCTAGTAAACACTCTATAAGGTTACCATTAGCATGATCACAGTTATTATTATTATTATTATTCATAGACTTGTGAAAAGGTTCTTGTAAACCTTAAAGCACAATGCAAAACTGATATATTACTATTATACAGCAGCTGCTTCCAGGGTGTGCCTTAGAGTTGCTACTCATTCAGCACACCCTCCAGCTCAATCTATATCTCTATAGGATAATGAAGTCATAAGTGATGCTCTGTATAGCTCTCTTATGGAACTGCATGATCTTGGATCATCAAAGAGATTTTCTTTTTTCTTTTTTTTGAAGGATTGAAGTAGAATTTATTTTGTCTCATTCAATTTCTTTTTTTTTAATAACTTTTTTTATTGACAGAACCCATGCCAGGGTAATTATCCTTTGCATTCACTTCTGTTCCGATTTTTCCCCTCCGTCCCTCTACTCCCTCTCCCAAGATGGCAAGCAGTCCTTTACATGTTGAATAGGTTACAGTATATCCTAGCTACAATATATGTGTGCAGAACCGAACAGTTTTCTTGTTGCACAGGGAAAATTGGATTCAGAAGGTATAAATAACCCGGGAAGAAAAACAAAAATGCAAGCAGTTTATATTCATTTCCCAGTGTCCTTTCTTTGGGTGTAGCTGCTTCTGTCCATCCTTGATCAATTGAAACTGAATTAGCTCTCTTTATCGAAGAGATCCACTTCCATCAGAATACATCCTCATACAGTATCATTGTTGAGGTATATAATGATCTCCTGGTTCTCCTCATTTCACTCAGTATCAGTTCATTTAAGTTTCCCCAGGCCTCTCTGTATTCATCCTGCTGGTCATTCCTTACAGAACAATAATATTCCATAACGTTCATATATCACAATTTACCCAATCATTCTCCAATTGATGGGCATTCATTTTCCAGCTTTTAGCCACTATAAACAGGGCTGCCACAAACATTTTGGCACATACAGGTGCCTTTCCCTTCTTTAGTATCTCTTCATCAAAGAGATTTTCAATAAGAACCCTAAAATAGGAAAATACATGGCCCCATTTTTGAAAGAAGCTTGATGTATATTAAAACCACAATGATGTTCTGGTTAAGCTTCAAGTAAGAAGAAAATTCAGTGACCAATTATAGAATCTTTCCTGAACTTCCCAGTTAACTGAGGTTGTTCTCTCCATAAGTATTTAGACGCCTACCTAGAATCTCCAAGAGTTACGTGTATCTCACATCATAAAATGATTATGCCAGCTGGCTCATTGGATTGAATACCAACTCAAAAGTGTCTATTTATTTAGGAGACTTCAGAAGAAGGAACTGGGAAAGCAGTTGCAGAGCAGAGAAAATGAAGTTTTGATCATCTCACTGGACAGTGTCCTTTCAGAAGCCCAATTCCTGCTGGTGAAAGCCAATGCAAGTCAAGAAGCCGTTTCTTCCTCAGACGCATGTACCATTCATACACTCCTGTGAATGTTTAAACAAAACCCACATGCTCCCAACATGCCCATGTGCATATAGAAGGAAATGCTCCCACAATGACACGCTCCTAAACCCCCATCTTTAAGGTCTCCTGTCATAATAATGCTCAAAAATGCTACATTTCTAAAAAAAAAAATTATCCTAACAGAGTTAGGTGACTGTCTGAGGTGAAGGGGGGAAACTAAATGTATATGTGTTCTTATATATATACATGTGTATATAGAGAGATTTGTATATATAATATATAATATGAATTATATGTATATGTATTATGTGTATGTGTATAGTATATATTATATTGTGTCTATATATGCACATGTGTATATATATATATATAATATACATGTATGTGTATAGCATATATTATTATGTGTGTTATATGCATATATGTGTATATGTGTGTTTATATTACATGGTATGTGTGTGTGTGTATATATTATATATGTATGTGTGTGTATATATTATATGTGTATACACACACCTCTATATACATATACATGTATGTGTATATACATACACACACACACAGAGTCCCTCAGTGTCTCAGACTGCTCCTAAGCATGTCTTTGGTGAATTTATAGAGATTTTTCCACTGAAATGGAATAAGTTCATATGTCCATTGGCTGCCCCAAACCCTCATGACTCTGTAAAAGAACACTTTTCCAGGAGTAACCCCCCTAGAAAAACTACCTGGCTCTTTCTTATAAGTGGTCCAACAATCTGAATCTGAACAGTTCAGCACACAAAACAAAACTCCTCCAGGAATAAGAAACTTTTCAGAAGAGAGGGTGGGAGGGAGGCAGGGAGGAAAACAACCAAACCAAACCAACAAAATTCTGCTTTTCCCAGGCCTCCTGACTTTCCCTAAGACTATCATTAAGAGATACTTGATTTCCACACACCTTGCTCACCCAAGGAAATCAATATGAAAATCAATTCATCTACTGATATATTTTATCAAGATACATGTGGCAATGCCACATCTCATTTACAGTGCGGCTCTCATGGACGCCAAGGTCATTGGATAGAAATCAGACTACAGGAGGAAGGAGGCTAAAAAACACACATTCTGTGCTGGCTGCAAATAGAAAAGTGAATGAAATAGGAAAAGAGATAGAAAAAGGAGCCTGGGGATGCAACAATTACTGTATGCAGGAGGCTCGTTATTGGTCCTGCTTGCCACCTTGTTTAAATGTGAAATAGTTGGTAGATGTAGAATCTCAAGTATTTTTCTCCTAACTGAAGCTCAGAAGAAATGGTTTCACTAAGCTCCCAAGGCTGGCAGGGTGTAAAAACATTTCTGAGCAATGAACGGAAGAAGAAGGAGAAAAATAAATAAGCAAAAAAGAAAGGGAGTGGGGAACAGTCAGCATGAATAGAAAGAATAAGGTAAGGAGGGCAAAAGACAAAGAATGAAACAGAAAAGCAAGAGAGACAGAGAGAGAGAGAAAAGGAGAGAGACACAGAGAGAGAGAGACAGAAGGAGAGAGAAGAGACAGAGAGAGAGAGAGAGAGAGAGACAGAGAGAGAGAAGAGACAGAGAGAGAGACAGAGACAGAGAGAAGAGACAGAGAGAGAGAGAGACAGAGAGAGAGAGACAGAGAGAGAGAGAGAGAGACAGAGAGAGAGAACGAATGAGAACACACAAGCAAAGAGGATCACGGCATACACCCTTAGCAGGAAAATTATGATATCTCCGTGGCTGCAAAGGGACATATTTTTAGTAAATTTGAAAGTGATTTGCTACACACGGCTACATCAAACTCAGAGGGCTCTCTGACGGCTCCAGTGGCTGTGCTGCGGATCAAATGTACTTGGTAATTGCAGAGTCACTGCTACCCTCTCACCTCTAAACAGAGCAGATTAAAATAGCATGAACAGCTATAATAATAGGTTTGGGATTCAGCTTTTTACAGCCAGAAAATGCTTATGGAAATAAGGATTTTGCTGACTATTTTCAAAGTGAAGAGAGGGGGAGAGAAAAGTAGCCACTAGAGCTGAATAGCAAACTGTATCTGGTGACTAATGAGGCCTGGTCCACACCGTGCTTCCACAGCTTTACATATAAGGTTAAAAATAAAAACTGCCAAACAAATTTCTTAACACCTGATTGCACACAGCGATGAGCCCATTCTACTCATCTTCATCACTACAAAAAACACAGAAATGAATCATCTCCCTCTGACCTCTAGGGTTGGAACATGCCCTTTTTAGGGTCTAGAAAAGAATTGGTCACAGAGAGTTCGCTGCATTCGTAGGTGTTTAATAAATGCATACGGAGTGAATCAATATGGCTTCTGAATCCAAAAATAATTCAGTAGCACATGTCTTGTTTCCTGTTAAGTCTAAAAGGAATCTGAACCTAGAAACCTCTTCTCCCTCTCCTCTCCCTCCCCTGACACAATTCCATGATACTATGAAGGTTGGAAGACCTCCCTGTTGGCTCGTTTCAAAGGCACAGAGAAGAATAGGGGAAAGGAAGGGAAAGGATACCTGGCTTTGGGAATGATCCAGGGAATCAGTGATCAACATCCCCATTTAGGCCAGAAGTTTTCAATTTGGGATCCATAGAAAGGATCTATGAGCTTGATGGGGGGGGGGAATCATTATTTTGGATAATCTCTAATTGAAATTTGGTATTTTCTTCAATGATGATTTTTAAAAATTATTCTGAGATTAAATCTATAGGTTCCACCTGAGTGCCAATGAGGTCCATGACAAAAATGGTTAAGAACTCATAAAAGCTATCCTACTTCGTTCTACCAAAAGACCCTGAATGCCAATTATAAGGTGTATCCTTCATTCAATCACCTATCTGCTATTTGCCCAGCCCTGTGTCAGAAACTGAGGAGTGCACAAGAAGGAAATATAAATCATGATTCCTGCTTTTAAGGAGCTTCCAAATGCAACTGAGAAGAAGATACTAATTTAGATTTAGAGAGAAGAGATCAAAATGGCAGTATCTCATGAATATGGGGAACAAGAAGAGAACCAGCATACTCTTGGTAAATAGGAGTCCCTGATTCATTTCAGCCACTCTCTTCACCTTCAGTTAAGAAAATACCTAAACCTGGCAGGACAAGGAATTACTCTCATTTTTACAAGTCACCACAGAACAAGATTTTACAACCATTCTTAGGAAGGCTCTTTCTGACAACTAATTTCTAACCTAAAATTTTTCCCACTTTCCTTTCAATGCATTTTCCTTACTCTCTGTCCTCAAAAAGATAGACATGGTCACCAGGATCTGAAAAATATCTTACGGCTTTTTGAAAGCGAACACTAAGACCTTCTCCTCCAGTCCCTGAACCCAATCTTTTCCTCCCTAGACTGCATGGTCCCAGTGCTTTCCCAAAGGCTTCCCCTATATCCTACTGAAGAGGTGACTGCCCCAGCTCAATCGCACAAAATCTGCCCAAGTCTTCACTGCAGGTGTTTTCACAGATGGAGGAGCCTTAGCCTCAAGGTCCAGCTCACAGTTTTTCCAACAAAGCTAAGCCCTTTGTCAATATGTAAGCCAGGAGGATAAAACAAGAGAGAGAGAGAGAAGGTTGGGGGGAGAAAGCTGTCTCTCTGCTTCCCCTCTGGATATTCAACACTGTGCTACAGACCCACCTGGAAGATGAGACTGAGATGATACCAGTCGCATTTTCTCTAGCCAACCTGGAACACATATTTGGGAATGAGAGATTAGCAACATCCAATAAACTAATCCTGTTCTTTGTGCTCTCTCATGGAAAAAGAGATGTTTGTGGGGTGATAAAACCAAACCCAACACTTAGTAGGGAAATAAAAAAAGGCTTGAATTAGCAGTAAACAGAAGAAAAAGTGTGAATCCCACTGCCAGCCTTGGAGCCAGCCAGATCCCCCTGGCTCTTGCCAGCATGCTTGTTTCCTACAGGGAGAATGGAATTAGGCAGACAGACAACTTAATCGATTGTGAGAGGGGACCTACCCCCCCTTTACTAGATCTTTCTAGATTCACGGCCACCCCCAAGGTGAAAACCTTTGGGGAGAGAAAAAGGTTTCATTCAGAAAAGAAGGATGAGGAAAAAAGGGTCAAGGAGCTGGAGGTTATAGTTATATATTGCCTGGGGTCTAAAGACATGAGGCGGAGAGACAGAGACAGTTCTTAATAACAGTTTTTCTTTATACAGAAGATTCAAAAATAATGGTCGGCTATCCTTCTGGCTGTTTGCTTTAGAGACAGAATAAAAGAAAGGGAGCTTAAACTGAGATGGGATAAATTTAGCTTAGTTTTACATGCTTAATAAACTATTAATAAGCACCTACTATGTGCAATAGTAAGTTAAGCTACATAGATTAGTAAGACAGTAGACCGAGGAGTCTAAAATTCTAAGCTCTCTCCTCCTTTCATCTTCCCTGCTCCTCATTCCATGATGGCTAGGTGGCAGAATGATTAAAATGCTGGACTTGGGAGTCCTGCCTCAGGTACTTACCTCTGTGATTCAGAGCAAGTCGCTCAACCTCTCAGCCTCAGTTTCCTCCCTGGATTCTTGAAAGAATTGAATAATATATGCAAAGTGCTTTGCAAACTTAAGGCACTATGCACCCACTAACAATATTATTATTCATCCCTTTATTCATTTATGAAAGCATGTATTAAAGTGCCTACTATATGCAGAGCACTGTGATAGGCAGCCTGTATGCAAAAATATCCAAATAATAGTCCTTGCCTTCTAAGAACTCATGTCATTCTCAAGCAACAATCAACAAGCATTAATTAAGAGCCTACTACATACAAAGAAAGGCAAAAACAAATCCTTGCTTTCAAGGACCTGCTTCCCCACCAGTCCATGTGTTTTCTCTTTAAAAATCAGCTCAAAATTTGTTTCCTGAAGGAAGCTTTGCCCCAATTAACCCAAACCCACTTTTTCTCACCTATGATCCGGACTGTCAATCATATTCACAGGTGTGGGAAGAGAATTTCCTTTTCATTCTCCTGGATCCATTGATAATTCCAAAAAGCAAATAGCTGGAAAAAACCAACGAGATGGCAAACTCCCGGATGACAACTCCTGGGCTGTTCAGGGGGCTTTTTTTTTTTTTTTAGTACTTTCCCCCCAATTCCTCTAGGACACTGTATGTGCTCTCTCGGTAAGTGCTCTTGACTGACCCAGGAGGGCCCAAGAGAAGCCATCCAATCTCTCCTGTAAACCTGTAAGAACTGGAAAGATTCTCATCAATCCAAGTTGCCTTAGATGTCTCCTGGGAACTGCAGCTGTGAAGACAACACTGATCCGTCCAAGGCCAAAGATGTAAGCGACAGACTGATGTGCAAGGGTTAATGATGCATTCCATCTCCCATCATCTCCTGCCTAAATAGTCACTAATCTATCTCAGTGCTTAAACTCCACTCCGGGGACACCTTTGCTCAGGTCTTACCCAGGGGTAGGGAGAAGGAAGAAAGTGAAACGCACAAAGATCAGGGGGACAGAGAAGTAAATCTGACATGTTTTTTTTTTTAAATCATCCCAAGCATTAATTAAGCACCTACTACATACCAGGTACATGGCAACCCCTAGAGATACAAAAAAAGGCTTTCAAGGATCCCCTCCCCATCAGTCTGGCCTAATAAAGCCACCCAAAACCCATCTCCTTCCTGCACTGTCTGGGCAATAGTGACACTGACATATTAAAAAATAAAGACAGCTGCTTGCTTCCATGAGTTACCCTGACCCTGCGGGGATGTGCCCAGCATAATACTTGTTTTGACTAGTGAATTGAGCAAACATGACACAGATATCCTAGGTGTCAGAAAGGGAATAAATGGGACCCTTCTCTCTCTCTCCTCTCTGGCCCCCCACCCAAAGCATTTCTCCAAAGCAAAGTGACCTTAAAAGCAGAATACATCTGCTGGAGCATGATGAGATTATTCATATGTTTTGATTCCTAATTCAGAAATAATAAGTGGTTCATGGGTTCCAAGTTTAAAAATATATTCATCATCTGGTCTCCTTAGCAGCATGTATTCCATTGAAGTGGCAGTACATGCCACAAACCGGGCTGCAGCATGAGGCTGGTGCACATTTATTCACTTAGCCATAGGTGTCAGGAGTGCAGGGACCCATCCCACCTTCTTTCATTTTATTAAAACTCCTATTTTAAGCCCAACTAGACAAAGGATCTTTATGCCTCTGGAACAAGACACTATCAAAACATAAATCCGATTTCTCTTCTTAAAAGAAGGAGATAGAGTTTAGATAGAGAACAGTGATGGGGGAAATGGGTAAAAGAAATGACTGTCAATCCTCGAAATTTGAACCCTATGTTTCCTACTGTCTGGTCAAGCAGATTATTATAATATGTTTCTAATAAGTAAGAAAGAAGCCAGGCCAATTCCAAAGTCCACCTATTCTGGGAAAACTTATCTGACAAGAGGCAATGCATTGTTTTACACTGGAAAAAGGAATGACTTGGGTGTTGGGGGACGCAAGTTCAAATTCCACCTCTTAAGACCTAGTGACCTCTGATCTTTGAACAGGTTGCTTATATTCTGGGGCTCAGTTTCCTCATTTGTCTCCTTGAACTAGATGGCTTTTGAGATCCTTTGCAGGTCTAGAGTTGTGATTTATCCAGCTGGCCAAAATATTTCTCATGAAGACCATGCATCTGTGCATTGATTATGTACAGAATTCTGCAGGCCCCGAATTTAATAAGCAGTGTCAATTAGTGCAATGTTAGGTTAGCTAAGACATGATACTCAATAAATACTTATTGATTCAATGGCCCTCAAGGAACTTCCAATTCAAATTAGACTCTAGGATCATTGAGAGTTTGCACAATAGTGTCTTTTTCCATGTTGTCATTCAATTCAACAAATATTTATCAAGCAGTTACTATGTACAAACCAATATTCTGGACACTAGGGAGATATAAGCTCAACATAACTTGTTTTCAGGGAATTTATCTAATGGAGTTCAGGGAGGATGGGGATATCGTCTAAGAAAATAGGGAGGTTATAGGTTAATAGGTTCAAAGGAAAGATCCCGAACAAATAGGGATAAGAAATGGACAGACCTAGTATTTCATTAAGAAGGAAGAAAGCATTTATCAAGTGCCTACTGTGTGCCGGACACTAGACTAAGTGCTTTTCACATGATTATCTATCTCATCTGGTTCTCACAACCACCCTGGAAGGATTACGCCCGGGGTTATAGAAATGTTATGGACTTTGAAGATATAATAGTAAAAAAAAACAGTCCTGGAAAGAAAGTCTCAGTTCTACCACTTGCTAGCTATGTAACTTTGGGCAAGTTATCTGATTTCTCTGAACCTTGGTTTCCTTAATTATAAAATGAGCAAGATAATACTTGCACAGACTACTTCTTGGGGCTGCTGTAAGCAACTCCCTTTGCAAGCTATAACGCACTACACACATGTGAACTGTTTTACTAATTATCCAACAGTGGGTGTAGACATGGGCCGGATGGCAAAAGGAGTTGGGTTTAAATGCCCAGTGCTACCTACCCAAGCACTTGCAAGTCATTTAATTTATGAATCTAAATTTCCTCATGCCTAAAATGAGAAGGAAGAAAAATCGCACCAATTGATCTCTGAGATCCCTTTCTAGCTCAAAATACTGTGATTCTAAGAGAGAACTGATAACAGTAAGAGGTGAATAACATAAGAGGAAAGTTATAAATTAGTTTTAGAAGAAGGAAAACTGCATTATAAAAGATTGAGGGAGTAAGTGGCTCCCTTATCTTTGGTGACAACCCTCTGAGTAAGACTGGGGAGCGAACTCTCACTGAAATAGTGCAAGAAAGACACAAAACTAGCAAGTCTCATCTCCAAAGGGATCCAAAATCCCCTGTGGTCCCAGAATCAAGAAAAGAAAGGCTCAGGTCCAATGGACTTGTGAGGGAGAGAGCCATCTACACCCAGTTCAGAGAGAGGAAAGAGTGTGGATAACAACATAGTATTTTCACTTTTTTTGTTGTTTGCTTGCATTTTGTTTTCTTTCTCACTTTTTTTTCCTTTTGGATTTGATTTTTTTTGTGCAGCATGATAATTATGGAACTATGTATAGTAGAATTTTACATGTTTAACGTATATCGGATTACTTGAAGGAGGGAGGGAAAGGAGAGAAAAAAAATTTGGAATACAAGATTTTGCAGGGGAGAAATGTTGAAAATTATGCATATATTTTGAAAATAAAAAGCTTAAAAAAAAAAAAAGAAAAGAAAAGAAAGGCCTGAAATGTCCATTTAAGAGCCTTGGCCTGGAGTCCTCAAGATTTGAATTCCTATCTTGCCTCAGGCACTTACTAGCTTTGCAATCCTGGGCAAGAGACTTAACCTGTCTGCCTCAGTTGCCTCAACCAGGGATAAAAGTGGAGATAGTAACAGCACTTAATAGGCAAAAGATTAATGTTTGTCTCCTTCCTTCCTTCCTAACTAAATACAACGTCTCATTTCCTATTCCTTTCTATTCTATTTCTAACTTTACTCATCAGGTTCATATGCCCTCCAGAGAGTCCCTTGTCTTTCTTGGAAATCTCCAGAGAAGTCTCTGCAGCCTTTCTTCTGAGAAATAAAGTAGGTCCTCTGAAGAAAGGGGCTTTCATGTCCAAATGAGACAAGATGACAAAAGGTAATCACACTTTGAAGAAACAACTGATACCTAGGGCCTCCCACATTTGTTACTTAGCTGTGTTTAATTCTTCATGACCCCAGGGAATTTGTCCAGGAGGCTTTCTTGGCAAAGATAGTGGAGTAATTTCCCATTTCTTTCTATACTCTGCCACCATTTTACAAATGGGGAACTGAGGCAAATAGGGATTAAGTGATTTGTTCAGGGTCACACGGCTAAGGCTGTGTCTGAGGCCACATTTGAACTTACATCTTCCTGATTCTCCCTTATCATTAGCTGCCCCCGGCACATTGCATGCATTTAATAAATGCCTATTTACTTGACTTTGTGTCCTAATATATGCAATTATTATTAGGCAGAAAAGGGGAATAGATTGGTTCCATGTCGTTCCAGAGGCCAGAACTAGCCCCAGTGAGAAGTCATAATGAGGCAGGTTTTAATTCGATAAGAGGAAGATCTTGTTGACAAAGACGTGGTGGTGAAGGTGGTACACCAGAAGGAGGAGAAAGAAAAAAAGGAGCAAAAGGAATAGTAGAATAATAGATGAAGGGGGAGAAGAAGACAAAGAAAACGAGAAAGAGAAAGTAATGGAAGGAAGAGCAGGACTGACTGACAGCTATCAAGAGAGATAGTATATGTAAACCACTCCGAAAATTTGAAAGCACTATATAAAGATTAGCTGGTATTCTTAATTTTTTTTGGAGGTAGTAAGGGTTAAGTGATTTGACTAGAGCCACACAGCTATCATTATTGTTATTATTGATGATGATGATGATAAAGAAGGAGGAGGAAGATGTTGATAATGATAGAGTAGAAGGGTTTTATGATATTTGTCAGGAGGTCAAACAAGATGAGGTTTCTTGCACATCTAAGACTTTATCATTTATCTTCCTATTCCTATGGTTTTGATAGTAAGTATTTTTTCTAGATGTGACCAGAGATATCTCATCTTGCCGCTCCCTACCTCATGTATTCTTTTATTCCACCAACTCACTGTCTGAATGAACTTTAGGGTTAAATCCATTAGTGGGAAGTGCTCTTCCCTTAAAGCTTCCTCTGGTATTTTGGGTTCTGTACATCAGGGGAGTATGTTCCTCATCAGCACAGAAATTTTTCTTCCTAATCTATCAATAATGATTATTTTCTTTAATTGTTTGATTTATAATACCAGGTTGTTACAAAATATGTACTAATGTGAAGAACTATAGTTCTTCCTTCTGGGATTTTGCTCAAGTGAACCAAAAATGGAGAAAAAAAGCTGAGTGGAAATTCTGGAAGGTCTCGGAGTTAAGGGAACTGATTCTAAGTCTCTTGTTCTGCCCTTAATTCATGATATGACTTTGGACAAGTCACTTCATTCATGAAGATGTGAAGTAGACTCCTAAAAGACCTTATAGCTCTCTAAGATCCGATGAAATATTTTAAAATTCCTTAAAATATATTTTAAAAATTTCTTCCATCTCCAACCAAAAAAAATATATAAACCCTAAACTTATTCTATAAAGTAATCAAATATGCAGTAGATTCAACAAACTAATTTCAAGCCCACACCTGGGGTCCTGTGATAATGTCAGTCGTGTCTTTACAGTGCAAGGATTAAAATTTCATAGAGTCATGATTTCATCAGTCACTAAACTACAAAGGATTAATTAGCAGCCAGGGAAGAACTCATGGCTTGAGAATCCAGACTTAAGGAAAATATCTATCTCTGCTCTCCAGATGCCAGCACACATATGAATAAAGTACTTTGATAAAAACACTTCTTTTCATTATTCAGGAAACTCCAAAAATACTGTTTTCTGCCACTGGAATTAAGACATGTCTGGTATTGGTGTGTTCTAAAATGCTATCGGGAATCTAAGAATACAATTGAATTAGCGCATCTGTATTAAAATAAAATTGGAAGGAAAAAAGGGAAGTAGATAAGAGAAGAGCAGCCTCCTACAGAGCCTGCTCCTCCGCTCCTCCCTCATCAATCCCTCCCTCCTGGAGGTTCCAAGAGTGTAAGGTTAAAGAACATGAAATTCTACAACCTTCCCCTACATACACAGGCATATTCTTGCTGGAAAATTAGTGCAGAGCTTTAAGGGAGAAAATTTACTGTACTGGTTGGAGAGTACTCCAGATATAGCTGAGTGCTCATTAGGAAGGGGTACCGGTGATCTACAGGCCTGAGGACTGTTAACAAGGAGGAGTGGAAGAACACAGCTGGCTTGCAGAAAGTCTGAAAAGGCCGAAATGAATTGTCAGTTTCCTCTCTCTGCCACCTATAAATTTTAAAGACAGAACCTGTTATAGATATAAGAACTAAAGATTTCAAAATGATTAAAGGTGGCAAGGTGGGTGGGTGGGTGGGTCAGATGGTGGTGGTTAATAACAGCAGTGGTGATAAATGAGGAAGGGGAGGAAGAGAAGAAGGAGCTAACATTTAGATGGAGTTTTTTATGCGCTAGGTATTGTGCTAAAAAAAAAAAAAGCTTTACAATAATTCTCATTTGATTCTCACAATGACCCTGGCATGTAGGGGCTTTTACTATCCCCATTTTACAGATAAAGAAAATGGGGGCAGCTAGGTAGGGCAATGGATAGATCACCAGCCCTGAAGTCAGGAAGACCTGAGTTCAAATCTGGCCTCAGACATTTAACACTTCCTGGCTGTGTGACTCTGAGCAAGTCACTTAACCTCAATTGCCTCAGCAAAAAAAGAAAAGAAAAGAAAGAAGATGAGGCTGATTTTATTTCCCTGGGTCACATAAGTAGTAAGTGTCTGAGACCAAATTTGAACTCAGATCCAACAGACATCCACTGGGACAACGAGCTTTCTCATAATAATAAGTACAGAGCCACAGTGGTAGAAAAGGGGGCAGAGGATGCAAAGTATCACAGGGTTTTTTCTACTACCTAAAACATTAAATGCAGGCATTCTGAATGAAAGATCTTTAATCAATGACAAACAAAATCAATATGCTTTTGGAAATAAATCTCACAAACACTGATCTGCTCATGATAACCAAATCCAGAAAAGGAAAGGAAACTGGAGCTAACAGTAAGCATGACTTCTAAGTTCCACTTAGAAGGACAAAGGACTCAGTGTCATCATGCACCCAAAGCCAATAAATAAGAGTCATCCTTTCATGAGATACCTGGCTGGTCAGTCCTTTCAGTACATGGCATACAAACAAAAGGAGAACCATAAAGACAACGGAAGCTTATTCTACATCACATCTGCTGTGAGAGATGAAACAGAATTTATTTGAAAAATGGAATCTACTCCTCCTAAATTTATTTATCTATCTCTCTATCTCTTTATTTATTAATGGCTATTGGCACTAAGGTACCCCTTCTTCCTTGCCTTTCCTCCCGGTGCCCCATAGACCACCCAGAACCCATTCAGGCTGTGTTACTGATCACATATTTGGATGATGGAAGTCACCAATTTTATTCCTTTTTGTGATGAGACAGAGGACCATGAGATCTATAATGCTCCACCACTACATCTTAAACTTCTTCAGACTTCATTATCTAACTTGCTTCTACACTTTTCAGAAACCTTGGCACTCTTCTCACCTACTGATACAACGCAGAGACCCTTTAGAACTTGCCATCCACTCCACTGCCATACCCTTAGGACTCTGTACTGATTGAATTTACATTTATATGACATCTCCCCAAATTACAGGGTAAGCTCCTTGAAAGCAAGGACTGTCTCCATTGTTCTATTTGTATCTCCCAAGGGTTATTTATTAGTACATTATTTGGCATACAGTAGGCACTCAATAAATATTTTATTTAATGAAAAAGGGAAAAGATAGAGTATGTAGGAAAATAGGGTTCAGAAGTGAAAGAGGTTTCTAAAACTATTCCAAAGCCTCACACCTCACATGTATGTATCAAATACTTTCCTCCAAAACAAAGTTGAAAGGTGCTAGACTTGGCAAGCATCAAACATCATCCCCCTCCAAAAAATACAGCTGATCATATTTTAATAGACAGGAAATGACTAATCAGATCAGAATCATCTGTCTGTTTATAGTCAGACCACTGACTAAATTTAACAAAAGTCAAAATAAACATTAAATTAGAAGAAAGATAATGAGAAAAAAGGCAAAAATATCAACATTGGTTAATACCATTTCCTTTAAAATTTTATTCAATATAATGTTAACACAATACATAGGGCAAAAGAGCTGAGAAACTAGCTTAGTCATCAAATATTTGATCTCTTTGTCAAGTGAAGATGGAAGTCAAGGGAAATTCCATTCTAGAATGCAATCCTCATTTGTATAATACTACAAAATTAAAGTAATCCTAGTATTACAGATCTAGAGGACCCCAGGGGCCATCTAATCCAATCTACTCAATGACAGAATATCATCAATAGTAAGTACTGTCTCATAAAACACCAAAAATTAGTGGAAGTAAAAACCAGGACAAATTCACAGAAAACTTGGCTTGAGACCCATCTGAGCCATATCATATTAAGATGATGAAGCTACCAGGAGAACAACAAATATAAAGAAAATGGAACAAGCTATCGATTTCTAGAATGATTTACATTCACAATCAATGACAATGGAACCATTATACTTAAACCATCATAACACCATTCTACTGATTTGCTGTATAAGGAAAGAACTTGCATCTCAGAAGATGAAATTGGGGGAAATTGGATCATCAAGTACACAGAGTCAAAATTCATGCTAAGGACAATATGGTCTTCACAGTTCTTTAAGGTATCTCAGGGAAGAAAAGATGCCCAAAAAATGGAAGGAAGGGGAAATCAGAATATATCACTATTCAAAAAAAGCACTCAAAAAGACATCACTTACAACCAACTTATACTATAGATACATGTATAAATTGAAGCAGAAGAGGCAATGTGGAAGGACCTTGAGTATGGTCAGAATTGAAAAAGATTCACTGCAACACTATGATTGGTTAGGGAAGAAGAGAGAAAGTATAGTGTTCAGTAGCAGCTTATATCTCAGTCCTACAGTGATAACTTCAAAATGTAAAAATAAACCAAAAAAAAGCTTTAGAAAAATTTATAACACACTGAGGAGACCCTTTCTTAAGAATTTGTGGGAGAAGGTAGACCAGAATCCAAAAGAACAAGATGGCGGGGATGAATGGAGGAAAAAATGCAATTTGCATCAATGAGAGAACTATCCAGAATGATGAAATCACCTATCTATGGGAGTATTTGATCTTCCCAACAATACAGGGATGTGAATACTATGATTTACAGCTTCTAGGTAGCATGCTAAGAGTTTAAGTAACTTGCTGAAGGTTAAAATACCCAGTACGAGAACTCAGGTACCCCTGACTCTGAGGTCAACTCTCCCACTTCCTCTCATGGGTATCATTAGCTGAAAGAAGAGTCTGAGTTTACAAGGTTAAATGGGAAATGTACTAAGCGTCAGAGACAAAATACTAACTCGGGTATCTCCTGATTCAAAAATTAGTGCTAATTTTTAGAGGAGATTGGGAGGCTAAGGGGAAATGTTATAGAGTCACCTTTCCAGAGCAAAGTAGATTTGGAGAGAGGGAGCCTAACTGGAGAAATAAGGCAATAGAAAGCAGGAAAGTCCTGCAAATGAGAGAAGATGAACTTCCTCCAATGTTTCTCTCTTTCTACAAAGTCTTCAGAGTTAAGGAAGAAAGGATGTATTCAGTGGAAACATTAGATGGAGATTTGGGATAGCAGCAAGAGAGTCCAAGTTGAACCCACAGGTATCATATCCTAGAGTGCATCTAAATCAATCCACTTTATTCATTAGGTACCTTCAGGTATAGACACAGATAGCTTTGTAATCCCTTCCTCCATGGCTCCCCACTCACCCTGTAAACACACACCTGATTTCCTCCACCTGCCTAGTCACCAGTTATAGATAATCATTTCTTGCTGTTTTCAATCCCCCCATCCCACTTTAACAAGAGTTACCGCAATGTTCAGAAGGCAGGAAAAGTAGAGGGGTTTCACACTTTGGCCATAAGAAAAGAACTTTTGAAGGGTATCCTATCCTCAAACCTCTCTCATAGAACTACCCATCCATAAGTCCCTAAAATGTTGAGTTCGTAAGCTGGAGTTCTTCTAAGTCAAGTATCTCTACCTGGATTCCTAAAATGTTGCATATATGAATTGGGTGTTCCATCAAAGATATCTCCAGTCAGACATCTCTACCTAAATGACATTTCCCTTTAAGCATCTCAAACTCAAAATGTTCAAAATAAAATTTATTTTCTTCCCCAACCCTTCTCCTTTTCCTAATTTGTCAAGGATAACTACCAAACTTCTAGTTACTCAGGCCTGAAAATGGTCCTCCTCAGGTTCCCAGAAAGTTCCTCAGGCTTTCTCCTCCAATCAGTTACTTAGTTCTTCAAGGTCTATCTCCACAATTTTTTTCACATTCAAGCCTTCTTTAGTTCATCTGATAATCTAATCTCTACTCTTTCTCTCTTCCAACCCATCCTCCATACATCTACAAAACCGGTATTTCTCAACTACAGGTCTTCCCACGCTATGGCCCTGATCAAGAAGCTTCAATGACTTCCCATTGGCTCTAGAATACTAGGTTTAGCTCTACAAAGCTTCCAGTCCCCAGGGTACAACAGTGCAAAGTCAGTTAAGTGATCAATGAAGTGAACTGAACTGAACTTAAAGATGAGCTTTTCACTGGTATGGTAAAGCAGGTGAGGATACGGTAGGCTAGTGGGAAAAGTAGCCCAAAATGGACCCACACTTAACACCGTATACCAAGATAAGATCAAAACGGGTCCATATCCTAGGCATAAAGAACAAGATTATAAATAAATTAGAGGAACATAGGATAGTTTATCTCTCAGACTTGTGGAGTAGGAAGAAATTTGTGATCAAAGATGAACTAGAGACCATTACTGATCATAAAATAGAAAATTGTTATTATATCAAATTAAAAAGCCTTTGTACAAACAAAACTAATGCAAACAAGATTAGAAGGGAAGCATCAAACTGGGAAAACATCTTCACAGTTAAAGGTTCTGATAAAGGCCTCATTTCCAAAATATATAGAGAACTGACTCAAATTTATAAGAAATCAAGCCATTCTCCAATTGATAAATGGTCAAAGGATATGAACAGACAATTTTCAGATGATGAAATTGAAACTATTTCCACTCACATGAAAGAGTGTTCCAAATCACTATTGATCAGAGAAATGCAAATTAAGAAAACTCTGAGATACCACTACACACCTGTCAGATTGGCTAAGATGACAGGAAAAAATAACGATGGATGTTGGAGGGGATGCGGGAAAACTGGGACACTAATGCATTGTTGGTGGAATTGTGAACACATCCAGCCATTCTGGAGAGCAATCTGGAATTATGCCCCAAAAGTTATCAAACTCTACATACCCATTGATCCAGCAGTGTTACTTCTGGGCTTATACCCCAAAGAAATACTAAAGAAGAGAAAGGGACCTGTATGTGCCAAAATGTTTGTGGCAGCCCTGTTTGTAGTCACTAGAAGCTGGAAAATGAATAGATGCCCATCAACTGGAGAATGGCTGGGTAAATTGTAGCATATGAATGTTATGGAATATTATTGTTCTGTAAGGAATGACCAGCAAGATGAATACAGAGAGGCTTGGAGAGACTTACATGAACTGATGCTAAGTGAAATGAGCAGAACCAGGAGATCATTCAACAACTATACTGTTTGAGGATGTATTCTGATGCAAGTGGATTTCTTTGACAAAGAGACCTAACTCAGTTTCAATTGATCAATGATGGACAGAAGCAGCTACACCCAAAGAAAGAACACTGGGAAATGAATATAAACTGTTTGCATTTTTGTTTTTCTTTCCGGGTTATTTATATCTTCTGAATCCAATTCTTCCTGTGCAACAAGAAAACTGTTCGGTTCTGCACATATATATTGTATCTATGCTGTGACATATTTAACATGTATAGGACTGCTTGCCATCTGGGGGAGGGGGTGGAGGGAGGGAGGGGAAAAATCAGAACAGAAGTGAATGCAAGGGATAATATTGTAAAAAATTACCCTGGCATGGATTCTGTCAATAAAAAGTTATTATAAAAAAATAAGTAGGGAGAGGGAAAAAGGAGAGATAGCATTTAGAACTTAAAACTTAAGCCAATGAATGTTTAAAATTGGTTTTATTTGTTTGTAATTGGAGGAAATAAAATATTATTAAAAAAAAAAAAAGAAAAGAAAAAGTAGCCCAAAGTCAAGGGGCTACTCAGGTAGAGATCTACCTAACAATGAGATGCAGCCCGTCCCAACAAAGGCTTTCAAATAGCTATCTTCTGTCCAGATGGGCAAGGTTTATATCTGAGAATGTATAGGAAAACCAGAAAAAAAAACCCTGAAAAAAAACAGCTATAGAGTTTTAGGTCAATGATTACTGAGGCATCAACTCTGAATATTCTTTGTCAATTAAAAAAAATTGGGGGGATAATGGTTCCCCTTCTCAAAGTCAATACTGGGTAGACAGTACCTGAATCCAGAACTTCCTGCTTCTGACGCTATCTATCCACTAATACCACACTGCTTCACAAGACTTCTTATTAAATAAATATTTATTAAGCAAATTAAAAATAATACCATAGGATTGAAGACGTAGAGTTGGGAGAGCCTTGTAGACCATCTGGTATAACCTCTCCTTTCTATAAATGAGAAAACTGAGGTGCAAGAATTCTATATGACTTGAACAAGATCATATAAAGTAGCATACTTTATTGAACTTTCTTGTTCCCACCTTCCATAAATCCTGGGGAGAAAAAAGATCTTGGACGATGTACAGGAGAAGAGAATACCACTATACACACATAGCCATCATGTTATTTCTTCTTTTAAAAATGTTTTGATAACTTTTGTCTTTTCATCATCTGCATCTCCCCATATAGCTCTCTCCTCTCCCTTCCCAGAGAGCCATCTCATATAACAAAGGAAAATAAACAATTCAGCAAATCTATCAACTAACTCCAATTATTTGTTTTCTTTTAAATGACATCTTATTTTCCTTTTTAAAAAATATTTTATGCATGCTTTTTGTTTTTACATCACTTAATTTCCCAAAGTATCCTACCCTGGAACATTTCCCATAGAACTACCCATCTACCTAAGAATATGAATGGAACAACAAAAAGTTCAGCAAAACTAACCAACCCATTCAATCCCATTGTCTACATTCAATGATTTGGTTTTCTTGCAGGAGGGAAGGGGGAGAAGGGGGGACCAATAGTAGCTGCTCCTTCTAATGATTAAATGGGAGCTGAGGTCGTCTGAAACTAACATGTGCACACAGGTGAGCGGGATTGGGAGCCAGCAGCAGCCACCACCTTTCTGCAGAACTAGTGGGCATCCTCTGCTCTCTCACTCTTTCCCTCCTCCCCCCACTTCTCTGGGAAGATAAATTAGCAGGCTGTCAGCAGTGGACAGCCAAAGCAGTTGTGTTTCTGTAAAGGGGCAGTGGAAGTGTCTTTGATTAATGAAACCTTAATACGCGGCTGTTAGACAACCTCTCTTCAGCAGATCGGAAGGAAGACAGATCCCTCCAGACAGCTTTTAAAGGAGGAAGAAAATCCTGGTCCCACCAAACAACCAGGAGAGCTGCCTAAGGATCCCCTGAAAAGAAAAGTCTTAAGCAGAAGATCATTGCTCCATCTGTAATACAGAGGCAAGTGATGTGTGTGTGTGTGTGTCCATCTGTCTCTCCCTCTCTGTCTCTCTTTCTCTCTCTCTCTCTCTCTCCCCCCCCCCCCTCTCTCTCTCTCTCTCTCTCTCTCTCTCTCTCTCTCTCTCTCTCTCTGTGTGTGTGTGTGTGTGTCTCTGTTTTCCTCCTTTCCTCCCCCTTCTTGCAAAGTTGCCCATGAGGACTTCTTGGTGGGAAGAGCAAACAGAAAGAATGTTCCTCCCTAGAAGAATAATTCACTAAAAGCAACACCTGCCAACAAGCTGAGTCCTCTTGAAGACCCAACAATAGACATCAAAGACAAAGTTTGGAAGTTGAGATAACAAGAGGGGGAAGGGGTATAAAAGGTAGATGGAGAGGGAGGGAGCCTAGAAACAACACCAACAAAAAGTCCAGCTCACCTTTCACCTCTGAAGAAACTAAAAACCTTCCCCACACACGATTTAAGCTACAACTCAAGGCACCCAATCCTTGTTCTGGTCACATTAAGCAAATAAAATAATTGCCTCATTTCCCTTGAAGGTTCTCAGAAAAAGACAGACAGACTTTAGATGTTTTCTCCAATACCAGGTGAGAATCCCAAAGATAAAATGCTCTGCAGTTTTCCAACCCTCCCCAAAAGAAAAAAAGATTCATGACACTGAGATTTTATGTCCATGCCCATAAAATCCATCAGCATAGGATGATCTGCCTGACCTCTGATACAATCAGCTGGAGGCTGAAAAATTCCAGGGGATCCATTAACGTACATTCCTAACTTCTGTCCCATGCCCTGAAATGCAACATATGTGCTACTCCTTGCAAGAACTTTGACCAGAGTTGAAACAAACTTTTTCACAAATAAACACTATAGCCCCAAACCTCCCAGTCCCCCAGGTTCTTAGTAGGCAATGTGGACATCAGAAACCCCCTTCCCTGGGTGGGGATCTGCAGTGGGGAACTGAGTTTGGAGTCAGAAATGATAAATTTAGTACCAGCTTGGCCCATCCACTAACAAGATATGAGTACTCTATAAACTCTCAGCCTTGAACATGTGGCTAAGGGGAAGAAGGAGGACTAGGGATGTGTTTGGGAACAAGTTACTGTACTCCCTAGCACCTCCTTTTCTTCTGATCCCACAAGTACTGTCCAGTGCTAAAAGCTCTATACAAACTGAGGTCCAGAGAAATTAAATAACTTGCTCATGAACATGCAAATGGGCTCAGTATCAGAGCAGGGTTTAATTCTTTGATCCTAATCTAAATGAAGGGGGATAATATAACACTTGCATTACCTACCATAGGGTTACTATGTAAAGTGCTTTATAACCATAAAGTGCTATATAAATACCAGGCATTATTCTCCCTCTACCTCTCCTTTGTCTGCTGTCTCAGCTTCCTCCAGTCTCCTAAACTTGGGAATTCACCAAAGGTTCTTATCTTTGGTGAGGGTGAGCAGATGGCACAGTAAATAAATAAGAGTTCCTTCCCCGAGTTCAAATCTGACCTCAGACACTTACTAGCTGGGTGACCCAGGCAAGTCACTTAAACAAGTCATCTTTTTGCCTCAGTTTCCCCATCTGTAAAATGAGCTAGAGAAGATGACAAACCATTCTAGTATCTTTGCCAAGAAAATCCCAAATGAGATCAAGAGTGGGACAGGACTGAAAAATACTAAACCACCACCCCCTTTGGTCCTCTTCTCTTTTCTTGCTACTTTCATTCCCTCTGAAAGTTCATCTATTCCCATGAGTCCAATTATCACCTCGATGGTGATGGCAATGACAACCCCAACTTTTACCCAATCTCGTATTTCCAAATGCTTACTGGAAATATCTAACCAGATGGCCTGTCAGCGTGTCAAACTCAACACAGCAAAAACCAAGCTTAACCTCTTCTGCCCCCAAATCAGCCTTGTGCCCTGAGCTACTTTTGTTTCTTCAAATGATCCAGGCTCAAAACCTTAGAATCACTTTATGAAACGGGGCTCTCAGTCAAGTGCCAAATCATACACATTATAACCCCCCCCAGGCTGTCTCACATACGGCCCCCTTTCCCTTCCAATCACTCTGGTTTCAGGTGCTCATCTCCCCCCACATACAGGTTCACAGGCTCCTCACCCGGTCCCACCTCCAGTCTGTCTCTTCTCAAATCCACCTTTTGTACCAATGGCCAAATGCACTCTTCTCACCATACTGTTCTTCTGTTCCGAACCCACAGTGCGAGAGCCATCATCATCTCCTTCCTGGACCTTGCTGCAATCCATCCTCCACCCAGCTGTCAAATTGATTTTTTGTCTGTCGGTGTATCACACCATCCCCATTTGATACACTAGTGACTCTCTATTGCCAAAATCAAAAATAACCACCTCTGCTGGGGGTTAAAGCCCTCCATAATCCAGTGCCTTCTTACCTTCCCAGTCTCCTCCCCTTCGTGGTCTCTGGGACTCAGTGATGGGGTCTTTGTTCGACTCCTCATACAAGATACTCCTGGTCCCCCAGGCCTACTTTAAGTCTCAGCTAAAGCCCCCTGTTCCCAGTCCTCCTTAATCTCAGTGCCTTCCTTCTAAGACTACCCCAATTTTTCCTTTTTCTGTTGTCTGCCCAAACTTCCTGAACACAAGGTCTTTTTGGATCGTGCTCATCTCCCCCATACTTAGCAAAGTGGCTGGCTTTTTAGTAGGCACATTTCACATTTAGTAGGCACATTAACGTTACCAGTGGCTTCCTACTACCCTCCAAATACAGTAGGAATTTGGTCAGCCATTGAAGACCCCTCACAATCTTGTTTTGATCTTCCTTTCTGACCTTATCTTACTGGAAAGGTGTAGGGACATGACTGGTGAGGTACAGGACAGGACCCCTAGATTTGGAGTCAGAGGACTTCGTTATTAATATCCTTTGTTCTCAAAGAGACCAGAATGACATCACTACACCAGAGTCAAGTTACAATGGGTCTGACTGTGGCTAATCAAACCAATACGAGATCAGAATATTCTACCATAAGACAGACACAAAACACCCCATATGTGCACATTTGGAAAGGATTCTCTAAATTTGTGCATCTCCAGTTTCCTTTGAGCTACTTCAATTCAGTTTCACTCCTAGAACACACCATGCTGGATACATCTCCCATGTCATGCAATCAATTCTAAAGTTCTTCAGAGAGACTTTCAGTGTCCTTCTATCACTTTTTCTTGCCCTGCGTGAGTTCTCCATAAAATAGTCTTTTTGGCAAGGCTAGTTTTGGCATGGAAACAATACGGCCAGCCCAACAGAGCTGCAGAGTGGAGTCCAACTCAAATAGAAGGTGGAACTCAGAAAACCACAAATTCACATTATCTATGCTGGACAGTATTTGTGTTTATTTTGCCAACCATTTCCCAATTCCATCTTATTTGGTGCTCCACCTGGGAGTTGCAGGCAGAGTGTTTGATGAAGTTGCAGGTTGGTGCTAGAATTGGGAACCCAGACCTTAACCTTGTGGAAGTGAGGAAGAAGTCAGACTGGGCAGGAGATACCAGGGACCAGCAGGGCAGGAAGGTTGAGGCTGCTCAGGCAAGGCCTCCTATAGGGAAAAAGGCTACCCACCCTCTCCTCCATCTCATGGCCAAGTTCAAGAACACAGCTCCTACACGCAGTGGAATAATACCAAAAGATATCCAAATACCTTGATGTGGAAAAACATCCTGTTTCACGTTTCCACATTTCTCATTTAAAAGCTTTTTCTCAAACTCTCTGAATGCCATTTTAAAAAAGGCAACCACAAAAACCCTGGTGAACCTCCAAGTCCACCGAGTTCCCTCTTCATCTGCTTTTCCTCTGCAGAAGTAAAATCTGGCAAATGGGAACAACAGAGGAATCCTTTCTTCATAAAAACACGATTGCGAGACTCAAAGGAATTGGGGGATGGGATGGACACAGAGGAGAGGGGGGCAACAGCTCCCCACAGTAGTCAATGAAAACACTGGAGATAAATAAATTAGCCTCTTTGGCATTTGTGTGGCCAGGGGGGAAAACTAGACTCCAAATTAAATCCTCTAGGAAATCCCTGTGATACAAATAAGGGCATAGCAATAGGGAAGAGAGAGGAGGATTGAAAGGGTTGAAATGCTGTCAAAACAGAGGTGTCAAAATAGCTTGTGTAAAATAACCCCCCCGGGGATTTTCAATACTTCATGGTACACGGTGGTCTCTGTATCTCATTCATAATGTTTAACTTGGCTCTGGTTCCAAACCACAAAAACATCTGTACAAAAGGAAGCAACTGATTTCGGTGAAATCATTCTGGAAACTTTTAACATATTTAGAGAGTAATTTCATGAAAGAACAATACAGTTAATGTTACTCACTGGAAGAACACTGTGCTTAGCGGAGCTGGCCAGTTCCTTTCACTTCCATACCAACAGGGAAAGAGAAGAGGAGGAGGGGGTGGGGATGTGGGGGTGTGGGGAAGAGAAAAACAATTTCAGGAGCACAGGCAATTATATAGGTTGGCTTTAATTTTGAAACTGGTGCTTAAATACCAATGGTATTGCCTTTAGCTCTCTGGAAACTACAGTGTAATTAGGTTCACTCAACTTAACTTAAAACATGTCCAGTCATTAAAATTTTTCATGATCTAGCCAAGTTATTACACATACACACACTCACACACACACATATCCACAAACCCAGACCTCCAGCCAAAAGTACATAGCGTCCCCCCAAAACAGCAAAAACATATAATCACTTTTCAGAACAGTATCCCTGTTTCATGACCTTCCTTAAAGATAATGTTCTCACGATTAATTAATTTATGAATAGTTTTCCCCCCAACACGCACAACAGGTTCCATGCAAATTCTTGAGCTTTTAAATTATACTGTTAATGAAGGCAAATAAAGGCAGTTAAAAGGCAATTTGCTCAATTGGTGTTAATATTTAAGCACAGCATGTGTAAAAACAAGATCACAGAATTCAGTTTTTTACCAAGAAAACTTTAACCCAACTTCATTTCTAAGAGATCAGACCCGTTACTAAGAATTTTTTTTTTTTGCAAATATATATATGTACCCTTCAGCATCAGGTAATGAGGCTTTTTATTAAGTAAATATTTCACATTAACCTCATCAGTTTCTATCACTTAGAAATTCTAATCTATAAAATCAAATCAGCTTAATCATGTTTAGATTAGATTCCCGCATCCTGAAGGCAAACTAAATTGTTTACATCTTCCCTCTCTTCTCAATCCACTCATGCTCCAGGTTTAACAGACCTGGTATAAAAAGGTTCCCATCATCATTCTATTCTTGTGTTCTCTCTCCCCTGGATGCCTGAACCTGCTTCCCTGAGATTGTATTAGTAAAGCCTACATATCCCCGTTCTTGCACCTCAGCAAATCCTTTTAAACCAGCCTTGCATCAAAGCACTAATACTTAACCAGCCTACCCTAACCTGTGACTTGCTCTTCCTCGGATACTCCACAGAGAGCAAATCTGTAAGAAAAGCATCCTTTTCTCTCAGCCCATGCCCTATTATTGTTCCCACGTCTGGGACAACCTGGGACAATTTTACCCCATCAACTTTGTCCAGGGTGAAGCAAGGGGGAAACAACAAAGCTGGCACTAATTCTGCTTCTAACTCTAAGGCTGATTTTTCCTCATCCTCTTGAACCACTTTCTTTCTTTCTCCAATTTCTATATTCTTTGAAACAGAACTTCCAAATATCCTTACCTGAGTTTATTGTGAAATGGTTCTAACCTTTTTCTAACTGGAAAGGCCCTCCAGAAATCACCTTGTTCATCTCCAATTCCTGAGAGCTCACAAATTCTTATGGATGTCTAGATATGGAGACATCCAAGTCAGTGCAACTGAAAGAGCTCACTGGACTTGCAATCAGGAAATCCTAAGTTCAAATCCTGACTCTAACATTTATCTTAAATGAGATAATAACATATATCAAGTCCTTTGCAAACTTTGAAGTTCTGTATAATTGATAGTTATTATTATTTCAATTTCCTACTCCAAATATTTATTAATTAAACTCAATTTACATATCTTAAACATTTCACACTGAATACTGGGAACCATACATCCCTAAGGGCCTGGTCAGCACATAAGTACATGCCCTACCACTATGCTGACTCTGTCTTCCTAAGCCATAACCACTGAGAATCCATTTGGGGAGGTTACTTTCAGACACCTCCTCCCTCCCCATCACACACACTTCCCTGTCACCCCATACCCAAACCATTTATATTCGATTAAGGGGAATGGCCAGCCGAAAGGATGTTTACATTAGGCTCATTTCCAGGCCATAACCCATCCTGAGGGAACACATTCCTGATCAGAGCAATGGCAAAAGGTATGCAAAACATCTGGACCTGCCAAGAGTAAGTGGGGGAAGGGGAAGAAGGGAAAGGCTGTCTTTTCTCTCTCTGCTCCCCCCCACCTCAACCCTCCCACTCCCCACTCCATCAAACTCTAAGATTGTTCCAAGCAGGGAAGGAAGAAGTAGCATAGATCTGCCTTAGAAGGGTGTGAGGAACACGGCAGACATTGATGTCCAGAGTAAGTTTACAGGGCAAACTCAACCAGAAGCCCAGGCTACTGAACTCCAAAATATACAGGGATATTTCCATTCAACCTGTTATCTTATATGGAACCAGATTCCTGAGTCGAAAAGGAAGACCACGCCAATTTGGAGGCTGGTAATCCCCGAGCTTCTAGCGCCACAGCCAACCTTTGTTGGGTACCTCTTTTTGACACAAGCTGAAACAGACTCATTTCATCCTAGGCAGTGCATGCTCATGGGGGAAAACCCCATCTCTGTATTTTTCACTCAGCTAGTAAATGCCTCAAGCATTCAGGCTCTTCCCAACTCCAGTCTCAGCCTTTTACTCCCTTTGAAATGCAAGCAAACTGAACTGAAATCCACACGTGAGAGAAACATGAAAGGCCCAAGGTCTAGTCCAGTTTCTTCCTTTAGTTAATCACAGAACTTTTAAATTAATTTAATTAAATGTTAATAATTAAATTAATTTGATCAGATGCAGGATTTTTGGTTCATCACTTAATGACAAAGGAGGCTATATTTCCTGATCTCTGAGACTTCTTGTAACTGTACTAATGGCATTTCATTGACTATTTTAAGCCAGGTTCTGGAGAATGGGTATGCTATTCTGCTAGTGTGATTTCTGCCATACTGGGCGAAGGGGCCATCCTTCTCTTAAAATTTTCCACCCCCCAAATCAACTACTGTCTTCCTGACAGCTAAAGACCGGAAGGGTTCAGAACAGAACTCAAAGTCTTCAAGAAAGGTCATCCATACAAACCAAAGTATTTAGAGAAGCACTTTTTGTAGCAGCAAAGAACTGGTAACAAAACAGAAGCTCATCAAATGGGCAATGACTAAACAAACCATGGGACATGAAGATGACAGCAAAAGAGAGAAAAATTTTAATGACCTATGCAAAGGGACGTAAGCAGAACAAGGAGAGCAATATGCTCCATGATTTACAACCATGTAAATGGAAAGAACAATAACATTAAAACAATTAAAACCTAACGCTAATAAATTCTGATATAACTTGGTGGCAAAGAATACACAGAATGTTAAAATATTGTGTTAACATGTAAGTAGGGAAAATAAAATGTTATTTTAAAAAATTAAGATTAGTAAACGTGATGCTGTTTTAAGAAGACAATGATGACAACAATGGCACAGGAAAATGTACGCCCTGATTTTTTGTAGAACTGGAGAACTATGGGCATAGAACATTTCATACGTCAAACTTTTTTGGCATCTTGATTAATTTTGCTCAAATTTTTTGTTCTTTTTAAATTCTTTATCATAAATGATAGCTTTCCAGGAAGAGAAGAAGAATATAGGTATTATAAAGCCAAAACAACAAAAGTATCAGCCAAAAATCATTTTAATTCAAAAATGTCTGTTATATGGCATGATTCCTTGAGAAGAGGATGGAGAAAGCATGCAGGGGGCAAGGTAATGACAATGTGAAAACAAAAATGTTAATAAAAATTTATTTTTTTAAATTCAAAGTCTAAATAGAACTTTAAAGGAAGAATATAGGCTAATATGTATAACAAATTGTACTGTTGAAATCCATAAGCCAGCCTAGGGAAAGCAATTGATATCTTAGAAGTAAAGTCTTTGCTAAAAATCAGATTTTATAAATGTTTATCTGTCAAGAACAGATTCCATATAAATGGAAAATAAATGATCTCCCAAAGTCCACTCAAAGACTAAAGTCCAAACTCTACCTTTTCATTTCTAATTTCCTCAAGGCCTTACAAATTAAATCCCAATACTTTGCTACAGCTTCAACCACCAAATAGCACTCTTCACTTTGCATTTTCTACTAAACATCCAGCATTAAGTAAACTCAGTAACTGAGACTTTGGTGGTCAAAATTCAAACCCCTCCTCATTAACCACACCCCTTCACTTTGGGCTTATTTGAAAATTAAAGAAAAGAAGTCTAAGATGTTCAGTATGATGACAGGCTCTTGCTCCTGAGCTCTAAGCCCAGAAACAGCTTTCCAATGGTTGGAAATATTTTGTACACTCGGCTGCTCTCCCTGTTCGCCTTTGTCAGGGCCTGGGGTCTCAGAGCTAAAGCTGGCACCAAAAGACCATCTGTGGCTGCCGACTTACATAGAGAAGTTTAAATAGCTCAATGAATGAACCTAAGAATTAATGAATGATAAAACCGTATGGTCCCCATCAGCCTCTCTCCCTCACAAACTGCATTCAAACCCTTCCAGCCATCTTGCCTTCTACAATGAGCTTTCTAAACTACAAATAAAATAAAATAAATAAAATAAAGGGGGGAGAGTTTTTGTACAGCGAGAAGGATACTTCTCTCTGAGACAGATTTTTTAAAAAGACAAACTAGACCTAAAGTTTTCTCCATAATTTGCTGTGTCAGGTTAATTTAAAAAGATGTTTCTTCACATAGGAGGAAAAAAAAAATTGTGTGCTACATATCCCTCTTCCAAAGACATATTTCCTGAATTTTCTTTTAAAACAAACAAAGCAAAAAACGCTGTTCCCTGGGAATCATATATTTTCTTTTATGTTTTAGGAAATCAGAAGCCTCCTCAAGATGCCATAAGTATAAATTTTAAGCTACCGAGAAAGGAAATGTTCTCTCTTGTATGAGTACAGGTATCGACATATACATACAATCAACACATTCTACAGTGTTAGTGTCAGAATAAAGTCTGGGCTACCTACTCAAACATCCATTAAAAGGAAAGAAAGCCTTTTAAAATCTCTCTCCATCCACCCCATATAGCTGCTTTTTAATGGGGGGAGAATGATTAAGGGGCTTCTGGAAAAGGGGAGAAAGATGCTCTTTCCAAAAGGACTTCAGAACAGAAAACCACCAAATAACAGTATTGAATAAAGATCATTTTCTTTGAAGAAGAGAAAGGATATGGAGGGAACTTTCTTCTCTATTAAAATATTTTGACTCTGACTCACCAAAAATGAAATCTGTACCCAGCTGAAAAAGACCCTGAGCATTTACCTGTTCACTAAATTTCTGAGATCTAGGGCAATTCAATTGTTCCTTCTCTAGCATTAGCAGCAAAAACAGATTGGGTCTAAAAGTTGTCAGACAGAGGACTGAAGGTAGGGCAGTTTCTTTTGGAGAAGACTTTTAGAAATAACATTATGGGAAAGACTTCAACCTGCTCCAAGGCAGAGAAGCAGAGCAGAGCAGATAATAGTCCTTTTTGAGACAAGTATAAGATTTTTGCTTTATTTGTTATTATTCAGTCATCACAACATTTGGGGTTTTCTTGGGGGGAAAAGTGTTTAAAAATCCTTCACCTGTTTTCTCATTTGACTCTCACAACAAACATGGGAGGTAGGTATGTCCCATTTTACAGATGAGTAAACTGAGGCAGAGAGAGGTTAAATATTTTATCCAGAGTCAAACAGCTAGTGAATGACTGGGCCAAGGATTTATACTCAGGTCTTTCCTGATCAATAGTAAACTAGGAGAAAAGACTCCTTTGTCAGCTAGTTCTCTCCTCCAAGAAATGAATAGGAAACTTAACAATAACAATTTACTTCTCTCCTTTTTCTCTCCATTGTACCCTTTTTAACAGTAAAAGATAAGAGAATTATAAAAAGGTTGAAGTCTGCATGAGACAAAAACAGGGGAAAGGGAAAAGAAGGGAAAGACAAGCTTTAGGGATACAGCATCAGCCAGGCGAATCAACAATTAAAACCTTTCATGAGGAGCTGACTAGGTAGCCTTCTATTATAAATAAAAGTTTGCATCTTGGTAATTACATAAATAATTACTTGGGGTAAAAGATTTAAGTTTCTTTTTTAAAAAGTACAAACTTATTTCCTCCATCCCCACCCCTTTCTCCCAGGTCCAGGTATATGGCACTGAGATAAAATTATACAAATATCTCAGTCTCTCAGTTTCCTCATCTGTAAAATAAAGGGAGCAGAGTCAGAGAATGCCCCAGGTTCCCTCTGGGTGTGAATTCTACCAAAGCAATCAGATAAAGCCTTTAAAAACTCTTAGTGTAAGAAAGATGGAAGAAGGAGGACAGGATCACTAAATAGATCCATGCATCAAAAAGGGAAACGGACCCACATGGGCAAGAGTGCTTAAACTGGCAAGGACTGCAAACGGTCGACTGGCTGGACAAGTTATGTGCATGAGTGTTACGGAATATTGTTGTTTTATGAGAAATGACCAGAGAGGCCTGGAGAGACTGACATGAACTGATGCTGAGTTAGATGAGCAGGACCAGGAGATCATTGTACACGGCAACAAGACTATATGACTCTTCAATTCTGATGGATGTGGTTCTTTCCAACAGTGAGAGGATTCAGGCCAGTTCCAATGGTTTTGTGGGGATTGTGTGTGGATCACAACATAGCATTCTCACTCTTTTTGTTGTTGTTTCTTTGCATTTTGTTTTTTTTTCTCCTTTTTTTCCCTTTTGATCTGATTTTTTTTTTATGCAGCATGATAGTTGTGGAAATACATGTAGAAGAATTGCACATGTTTAACATGTACTGGATTTCTTGCCATGGAGGGGAGGAGGTGGGGGGAAGGGAGGAAGAAAAAAACTTGGAACATAAGGTTTGGTGCTGGAAGTTCCAAGCCTTTTAATTTTTTCCACAAAGACCTACCAAGCAAGGAGAAGCCTTTAAGAACGCTGGGGAGCCTGGCTCATCGATTACAAAGATTCTGATGGAGAGACAGTAGAGGAACTGGCCGGACAAAGTGAGGACACAAGTGGAGAAATGAGCAGTCAGGGAGTGGATCTTCCTTCTGCTGAGAGATCTGAAGCCTTCCAGGCCAGACTGAATCCTTCCAGTCTTTTTCTTTTCTAGAAGCAAAGGGGTGGCTGACAGTGGGGGAGGGGAAAGGCTGGCTTTCCTTCTCTCCAACAATCCTCTGCTGTTAAAGGTTAATGCTGACTTGGGGGTGGGGGGTAGGAGGAGTGAGGGGGTAGAAAAACATTATGCAATATTAGAATGCTACTTTTATTTTAAAAGCTATCATGTGTAAAGCATTAGTGTTTTTGAAATTGCATTCTTGAGTTAATTAAATGGACAATCTTTTATACATAAAAGTGAAAGAAAGCAATTAAACGCTAAATGAAGAAAAACTGCTTTCTCCTGGTGATGTGGGCTACCCCAATCCTTCCGTATTAACTCCTAGCAAAGACAAGGATCTCCACAAGCAGTACTGTCCAAATGTCTCTTTTACTGCACCCTCGGTGATGGTTTGAACAGTATTTGTCTGCCTGTTAAGTTTACCTATGAGACTGCTAACATAGCGGAAGGGAATGGGGGGTGTAGGAAAAAACGGGGGTGGCCTTCACTTGGGCTGAGTTTATAAACAAATAAGAGACGTCATCAGAGAGAGGCTTCAGAATTTAAAATGTCAGACAATTGCCCCCCACCAAAAAAAATTCCGCTCATCAAGGGGCCATCACCAAAAAAAAAAAAAAAAAAAAAATCAGAGATAAAAACAGTGAGGAGAGCCTTAATTCACATCCTTTGTGCATGAATCAGGGAAACGTTTAGACTGCAACGAGAAAAATAGGTAAGCACAGAAAGACTCACTGACCAAAACTTGAGAGAGAGAGGAGGGAAAAAGAGAGACAAGGGCTAAGAGAGAAGGAAAAGGGAGAAAACACATCAGAAATAAGCTAGACTATCAAAATCTCCTTACCCAACATAGAATGCCAATAACTTCTCTTGTGCAGAAAATGTGCTTTTTGCACAGTGTAGGTGCATAATAAATGCCGATTTTATTGAACTGAATTGCAAAGGGAGGATGTAAGGTATGATTATCTCCCTTTCAAAAACTTCTCCTCCCCACTAGGAAAAACAAAGCCCAACTATCTCACACCTATGCAAATACAAGTCTGATCCCATTTCTCAAAGGAGAAAAATGTTGATGTAGTCACCTTTTTACCTAGTGTCAACAAGAAGAAAGACCCCAATCCATCTTAACCTAGAAAGCTTATTTTCTTCTGGATTCCAATGTCCATCTAATGATCTCCAAATCTAAAGTACTTCTCTCTAAAAACACAAAAACATAGGACTATTGTTTAAAGGGAGATACTGAGGTGACTTCCCATCAAGGTTCCATGATAAATCAGTAGAATGGGCTGGGATCTCCAGTTTCCCGTATAAGCACCAACTCCCAAGCAAAGCTATATTTCCAGGTTCCTGGTTTCACAGGTTCTTCCATGAATCACGACAGTGATTCCCAGAGAGATTTCAGAGAACACATTATAAGCTACAGCAAAATGGTGTGTGAAAAGAATGCTCCACTTGGAGTCAGAAGGCCCGACTAAGGACTTGAATGGAAAAGAGTTGGTTAAAGTGACTCTCCTTGGGATCTGGTGACCAATCCAGGAAAATGTCCATGGACAGCCTCCCTTCTACCTATATGTGACATGGATAAGTCCCTCAGTCTCAACTCGTTTGGAAAATGAGGGGATTGGACGAAGTGCTGTTTAAGATCTCCTTCATGACGATCCAGAGATCGTCAAAATGGACACAATCTGCTCTTTGCACCCACTCACAAAAGCCCTGATTCCATGAGCAGTCTTCAGAAACCTCAAAGTACCAGCTGATGGCATTCCTAGGCTCATGGTCCCCCTCCTGGGCTGGCAAGCTGTCTATAGGCTTGCACACACTGAAAATTTATCTTTGAAGCAATTTTAACCTCCTTCTCTGGGTAACACACACACACACACACACACACGTACGGTTCTCTCTCTCTGTTCTCATTCTCTTTGTATCTCTGTATCTTTTTTTCTGTCTCTCTGCATCTCTCTTTGTATCTTTGTATCTCTTTTTCTGTCTCTCTGTATCTCTTTCTCTTTGTATCTCTGTATCTCTTTCTCTGTCTCTCTGTATCTCTTTCTCTTTGTATCTCTGTATCTCTTTCTCTGTCTCTCTGTATCTCTTTCTCTTTGTATCTCTGTATCTCTTTCTCTGTCTCTCTGTATCTCTTTCTCTTTGTATCTCTGTATCTCTTTCTCTGTCTCTCTGTATCTCTTTCTCTCTGTCTCTCTGTATCTCTTTCTCTTTGTATCTCTCTTCATCTCTTTGTCTGTCTCTCTCTTTCTCTGTCTCTGTACTTCTCTGTGTGTCTCTCTCTGTATCTCTCTCTCTCTCTCCATATCTCTCTTTCTCTGTCTCTCTGTCTCTTTCTGTATCTCTTTCTCTGTCTCTTTTTTTCCTTCTATCTCTCTGTATCTCTGTGTTTCTTTGTCTCTCTCTCTCTCTCTCTGTGTAGATTTCTCTGTCTCTGTTTCTCTTTTTCTGTCTCTGTGTCTCTGTCTCTCTCTGTGTCTCTCTCTTAATCTGGGTAGTGATGAGTTACACCAGAAAATGGTGCAATGGCATCCTCCATTGTAGAGGTCTCATAGCCCTACAATACAATATGAGAATAAAGTGTAATTGGGAAATATATGAACAAATAAAACTACAATAATGTACAGACCCTAGTATATCCTAAAACCCAGGCCACATACAGCTGACGGAGGTTCTTCCTCACACATGGATTACTGGCCTATGTTTCCACTTGAGTTTGACACTCTAGTTTGACATCTTAGCCCACAGGTCTAACAGACTGAAAGATGGTCCAGCAAATAGAAAGGTGGTCAGAGAAACACTATCCTGAGGAAATCACAGGTTAGATTGAAAAGAAGCAAAAAGAGGGATTCCAATGCCTCATCCAATGGCGATCTCCAGCCTCCTCTCCTGCCAAACCTTTCAGAGAACTGCTCAGAAAGGTCCCCAATCTACCTTGCAGGCCTTCCCATGCTGGAGCTGCAGATGGTAAGGCAGATATGGCAGAGTCCGTATAACCTGTGAGATTACTTCCGCCCCATACAAACTCCTCTCCGACTCCCACCTACGTAGGGCCAGGTAAGCCTCTGGATTTCACCCCTCCCTGCTACCCACAACCACCCCCATACTGTCGCCACCCTGAGAAGACTCTGGCTGGGCCCCCTGCTGATAAAAGGAATTCAGGAGGGGTTAACATTGCCTCTATCTCCACCCCACATCTCCTAAACCATCTGATAAGCACGAGAGAAAACATCCTGTGTTCCGA
Source organism: Antechinus flavipes (assembly GCF_016432865.1). Lineage (NCBI taxonomy): Eukaryota > Metazoa > Chordata > Mammalia > Dasyuromorphia > Dasyuridae > Antechinus > Antechinus flavipes. The sequence continues at coordinate 510,633,069 of NC_067400.1, read as the reverse complement.
AGTTGGGAGGGGGGGTGCAAATGACAACCAGGACCACAAGGAGTTAATCCCCTGAGAGGTCTGGGCCCCCCTCTCTGGAGAAAGCAGAGAGAGGTTAAAGAGGTAACAATGGGTGCTGCGTCTGATTACCAAAGGCGACCACCCCCAAACCTTGCCTTGGTTCTAGTAAGAGGAACACACAAGAAAAGAAATGGGGAAAAAGTGCATTTAAAGCAGAATGTTCAACAGACTTGCTGCTGCAGTCCACTTCCCTCCGTGCCCATTACAGAGATAAATAACCAAAGCATCTCTAAGTAACTGGGAGTTTAGAGGGGAGGACATGGCTTCTGAACTCCAAACACTGATTTAATTACCTCTCTACAAAACCCACGTCCTTCTCCGATCATGCACTCATCAGTAGCAGAGGGATGGATGAAATGACCTTTCCATCTGCCCCCATTTCAACCTCAGCGATCATAGTGCCATGGTACCAAGTTGAAGTAATTATGGGTGCAATGGGCTTCAGTTTTCCTGAGCTACGGTTTTCAGGGGCACTGATGCAGCAAAGTTCATTTTCAAATGAGATCTTTTAATGTTCTCAGCAGTAAAGAAGAACAAGAATTAAGAGAGTGTGGGACAGAGGAGGCCACCCATGGAGATTTTACTGGATTTGACAGCTAGGACCCAACGGGATCAATATTAACCAACTCTCTCCTACAAGTCCTAGGTCAGGAATAGCAGGAAAGACTATCAATGATACAGAGAACCCAACGACATGAGAAAGTGAGATGAGGGGGACCCCAAACCCCAGATCAGCCTTTTCCTTCTTTTTATTTATTCTTTCTTTGGGGGAGGGGGGCTTTTTCCTTCAACTTGCCTTTGGAATTCTCCAGGCCAGTCAACAGAAATGCCAGCTGACTGCCATCTGTAGCCAGTCTCTTAACAAGTTTTTATTAAGCAGATATTATACTAAAGACTGAAAATAAAAAAGGGAAGCCAAAAACAAACAAGCAAATCTAGCCCCTGCCCTCAAGGAGCTTGCAGTCCAATGCAAGAAATTATGTGCAATGATATAAACTGGATATCATCCATAGAAAGAAAGCTAGAATTAAGGGGACTCAGGAAAAGCTTCCTGTACACGATGAGATTTTAGTTGAGACTTAAAGAAAGCCAGGAAGCAGAGAAGAACAAAGTGAATACCAGGCATGGAGGGCAGATCATGAAAATTCCTGGAGAGAAGAGATGGAATTTTTTGTTCCTGAAAAAGCCAAGAAACCAGTTGGGAAGAAGGAATAAGAAGATTGGGAAGCGAGGATGGGGTCAGATTAGGAAGGGCTTTGAATGCCAAACAGCATTTTGTATCTGAGCCTGGAGGCAAGAGGGAACCACTAGGGTTTACTGAAAAGGGCCTGGCCTTCAGGGAGATCCCTTTGACAGCTAAGTGGGAGAGAACTGTGAAGGAGACTGAAGAGCTGCTATTGCAATATTTCAGGTATGAGGTGATAAGGGCTTGCAATCGGGTGATAACATGTCAGAGGTACAACCCAAGGAACCTGGCAACGGACTAGATGGGAGGGAGGGGAGAAAGCTGAGACCAAGTGGAGTTAAGGATTACACCTAAACTGCAAGCATGAGATAATGGGGGTACCCACTAGGTATCTAAGGTAGGCAGGAATTGAACTCAATCATTCCATAAATTTAGGCTCTAACAATTCATCAACCCCTGAAAATCACTCTTAAAAAACTTCTCTTTTAGAGATCTGTTTTATTTTTAAGTGAGATACTCCCCTCAGAAGTCTAGTTTCAGATCTGCTGAAGGCTGCTCTTTAAAAACCTGAAAATAAAGACAAATCAACCATGGCTGGTCTGATCGGTGCTGAAGACCACACAACAGAACTGCAAGGAGACCACCAAACCAGCAAAGGGAGGACCCAGCTGCCTCAGGCAGGAAAGGGTTTAATATCCCACTGACATAAATCCCTGTTTGTTCAGAGCAGGGCCTTCTAATCCTTCCCCCTTCACCCCAACATCACCCCCATTATACCTTTCACTGAACAAACTAGGACAAATCCACAAACATGTTCTGAGCAACTATATATAAAGCAGGAAGAGGGCATGGGCCTAGGTAAGGAGCCCCACAAATCATTTAGAATCTAGAACGTATTCTAAAAAGAAATCTGGCATCTAAGACTATTGATTAGAGAAATGCGAATTAAAACAACTCAGATTGGCTAAGATGACAGGAAAAGCTAATGACATGTTGGAGAGGATGTGGGAAAACTGGAACACTGATAGATTGCTGGTGGAACTGTGAACAGATCCAGCCATTCTGGAGAGAAATTTAGAACTATGCTCAAAAAGTTCTCATACCTTTTGATCCAGCAGTATTACTACTGGACTTATATCCCAAAGAGACCTTAAAGGAGGGAAAGGGACCCACAAGTGAAAAAGTGTTTGTGGCAGCTCAAGGAATTGGAGAGTGAGTGGATGCCCATCAGTTGGGGAATGACTAATAAGTTATGCTATATGAATATTATGGAATATTATTGTTCTGTAAGAAATGATGAGAAGGCCGATTTCAGAAAAGCCTGGAAAGACTTACATAAACTGATGCTGAGTGAAATGAGCAGGACCAGGAGATCATTGTGCACAGTAACAATAAAACTGTGTGATTATCAACTATGACGGACTTAGTTCTTTTCAGAATTATAGTGATCCAAGCCTATTTCAATAGACTTGGCTTGGAAAATGCCATTTGCATCCAGAGAAAGAACTATGAAGACTGAATGCGGATGAAAATAATAATAATTTTTAAAAGTAATATCCTTTTTTGCTTGCTTTTTCTTTCTCATGATTTTGTTCCTTTTGGTCTGGTTTTTCTTTTACAAAATGAGTAATGGAAATATGCTTTAAATGACTGCACATGTATAATCTATATTAAATTGCTTGTTGTCTTGGGGAGGGGAGAGGAAAAGGAAGGAAGAAGAAAAAAATCTAGAATAAAATCTTACAAAAATGAATGCTAAAAATTAAAATAAATAAATAAAAGTTAAAGAAAATAAATCTGGCATTTATAAGAAATTTAGTATTTATATATAGAATTCAGCATAGGAAATTCAGCATTGAGATGGCTTTCTTGTTCCTCTTCAGGCTCCTGACACTCCCTATTATCAATACAGACACCTTTAGTAAGCCTGGTAAGCATGAGGTTAAAGGGTTTGAGCAGCTTTCCTTGGCTTTTTTTAAATCCACCTAAAGACATGGCTTTACCCAGCATTTTGGGGGATAGTGACACAAGAGGATTCCCAACCTGAGGCACAACCCCGACATCATAAGCTTCTCAAGGGGCCCTGGGCCAGATCAGAGAGGTCTCTGGGGGGTACCGTCCCAAAGGATTTCAACAGGTCCAAGACCATTTGACACTCCAGGTTTTACTCCCATAAATACCGGATCTTCAGCAGTGGGAAGGCAGGATGTCTTGCTATTTATTGATTGCCCCAGCCACAATCAGCTCACAATTACCCCAAACTAGTACTAGGTCAACAATTTCATAAAGTTGGGGCAGTCAATTGCCACATTTCACAAACTTATTGGTCAGAAAAGTCAGTACTTGGTTTTCAAAATTGTTCCATAATGAAAAAAATCTCCCTAAGAACTGGAGATTGTAGGGTCTTTGTTTGAATTGCCTCCTTTTCATCCATACCCACAGTTCAAAGCAAAGAGCAGAAAAATCAAAATATAAGGAGACCAAACTTTCAACATCCTTCCTTTCTCTGTGTCCTTAAATCAGGAGTATTTTTATTGGAAAATGGAGTAAAATAAATCTTTTTTTTTAGATTCAATTCACAAGTAATTATTAAGTGACTATTATGTGTAAGGTCTTGAGCCCAGTATACCAAAAAAAAAAAAAAAAGACAGTTTTTGCTCTCAAAGAGTTTACACTCTAATATGGAGAAAAAATAGCCATGCACATAAGCAAAAAAATAACATTTTTTGTAAAGTAAGAACAAAATAATGCCAGGGTGTTTCTTTTGTCAATGCAGACTAGGTCTAGGCAAATAAGGAAGGTAACAAGACAATTGTCAATATTTGCTTCTCTGGCTTCCTGTTCTTTTACCCCTTTCTCCCCCAGAAAAAATATAATGCATATTGTATTATAGAGATGAGAGGAAATATTTTGGTTTCAATGGCCAGAGCATTCCCCTTCTCAGATAAGTGCTAAGCCTCTAGTTCAGCATTAACTAGTAGCCACAACTCCTTTCAATATGGGCAGATGTCTCCTAAGAAGGGAAAGATCACTGGATATGAGAAAGAACTGGGTCTGAATCCAAATTCTGACACTTACTAACTGTGTAACTTGGGCTATTCAACCAACCTCTCAGCCCATTTCCTCATCTGTAAAAATGAGCCTAACAACATTTACACTACTTCCCTCACAAGTCTGTCGAGAGGAATGTGTTTTGTAAGTCTCAAAGCACTATATAAATGCTCAGTTGTGTGGTTTTTATTACCAATCATTTCCTCAATGCTATCACTATTTGGTGTGAGGGTCACACTTTTTGCTCTGGACAGAACCTCCTTCCTAATTCCTTAGAAAACAGAAACAGACCCGTTTGCCACATGGGCAAAAGGGATTTAAAAAAAAAAAAAAAAAAAAAAAAAAAAAGGTTTCAGAGGACTTCATTGTCTTTTAAGAGATCATCTCCATTAGCCCGAGGGCAGCTCCTAGAAGCTCAAACTTGCCTGGAACTTCTGTTAAAAGATCTTGCTTACTGTTCTTTAATGCTTTGGCCAATGCTGAAAACAAAACAAAAAATAAGCTTTGCAAATACAAGGTATAACCCATTTAAAAGCCACCGGATGAAAATTGGGTACATGACACCGATCACACAATTTTTCCTAGAAGCACTAGGTGGAAGGGAGATGCATATAATGTATTACATCACAAGACACGGATACAAACATGTGGACATATTCACAGCTAAAATGGGCGGATGCCCATTAGTGGGTCACTCATTTGTGAGCGGGTTCCGTTCGGTCAGAACCACTCTGCTCTAACAGCGGATTGGCCATCTCTCCTTTCCATCATGGTCCCTCCTCACTTCTGAAGCTGAATTTACCTGTGTCTCACTTTTCCCCACACTGCAAACCGGCGGGTGGAAATTTTTTACTGACTAGAGCTGTCACTACACGGCCTTAAGAACCACTGACTCACCAGCATCCTGGTCACAAGACAGCAGTATCTTCCACTAGATAAAATAAAACCCCCAGTTGTGGCCTGAGCTTTACTCCCATTTGCTTGCAGACACGATTCTTCTTAACCTTTTAGCTTTTTGGGGTTGGGTTTTTTAAATTGTAAAATTGGGTCAAGAAGGAATGGAAGGAAGTGGAAAGAGCAGACAAGAAGACGTCCAATCTAAAACAAAAGAGATCCGAGAGAAGACCAAGAAGACAAAATGGCGCTCCCTTTCTCGCTGTGTCCCACTGACTGCCCCTCGTTTAAATAAGCACAGAAGATGCGGATGTAATAGGTGGGAGGGTGCGACACGGCCCCTTCTCCCAAGGGAGAAGTGTCAGGGCTCTGAGGCACCGGCATCCAGAAGTGCGGTTCCATACTTGGAAAAACTAAAATCAATAACTGCTGTCGCGCCTCTCTCTCTTCCTCTGTAAGATTATGGCTCTGTTTTAGGAGGACACGAGCTTCTGAAAAGCAGCCTTAACAAACAGAACATTGCTCAACTGTTCTAGAGGCAGGTGTCATAAACAAGCAGCCACATGGCAAACATATTGATTTCCCGGCCCTTATCTCGCAGCAACCGGTGCTCAGTTACCAGGCTCCTTTAATATGTAATTTACTGCAGGAGAAGAGAACAGGGCTGAGGAGGTCTGAGATATTTACTGGAGAATTCAGCGGGAGCACCAACTTCTTACAGGTGGCCCGGGAGAGAAATGCCGGGCTTCTGGATGCTAAGTCTGCAATCTGCGGGAAGGGGCTGCCTTAACCCCTCTGAGGGAGGGGACCGGGGCTTTCAGACGGAGATTATCCAACTCATTCCTGGGGACACCGAGAGACTTGCCAGGATGGCCCTGTGGGGGCACGTGAGAAGCCAAGCTGGGATGTGAATCCCCACTCCCCCACCTCACACACTCAGAAGCTTCAAATCCAGCAGCGTTCCCACTCCTCCATTAATGTCTACAACTATGAAAAGCCAAGTTTTCATAGCATGTGAATCTCTCTAGATCACTTTAATTTAAATGAAAATACGTAATTTCTGCCAAAATAACCTACGGAAATTATCTTCATCTTTTTCTTAAATTAACTGGCTACATTCAACTCCATAAACGCACTTGACTCAGATATAAAAAGGAAAGAAGGAAGTCGGCATTTCAAAGAGTACCTGTTTTTGCAGAACTTGTGAGAATATCAAGAGTGGGGAGAGAAAGAGAGAAGTCAGAATTATATATATTTATATATATACACACATATACATAAGCACATATATACATATACATGTATATTATGTGTATATAGACACATTGCATTATGCACATGTGTATATTATGTGTCTGGGAGTGCATCTCTATAGACAGATATATAGTTACAAATACAGACATAGTCTGACTCCTCTCCTTTATCTACCAACCCCTGACATTCCTTCACAAATTCTGCAAAAAGAGGCAACCTTTGAAAAAGATATATACATACATGTGTATATATGTATGTATATATATGGGACTCACTTAAAAAACACAACACTAAAAGCAATCAATGTAGAATTACATTAAATGGAAAAGAAACTATGTATGTACAAGCATTAAAGATTATAAATTTAAAATCAAAAACTAGAAATGTCAAAGTGAAGCTTCCACAAATCAATATTATCCTACCCACATTGCATGCACTAATATATATATATAATATACACACACATACATATATATGTGTATATATGTATACATATAGTGTGTGCATCCATCTCTGCGTGTATGTATACATATATGTGTGTATGTTTATACGAAAATGTGTACATATATGTGGAGTGCACATATACATTAAAATGTTACCTATTAAGTCCACAGAAGCTTATGCACCAGGATACTGTCTTAGTGCTGCCAAAAAAGGGGGGGAGGTTAGCATTTGTAGAACTTTTCAATCTGAGATTTTAATCTCCCACAAATCAAGGTTTTCATTTTGTTATTTCCTTAGGAGTTTCTGATCCAGCTCTTTAAGAAAAAAAAGTAGAGAAAAGTAAAGGAAAAAAAAGGGCAATTTCTATACTTTGCATGTGTAAGACACTTAAACAAATAAAAGTGCTTAACTTCCTTCCCTTAATTTCCAAGCTGAGAGAATATGAGTATGAAAGGCTACATATACTTAGACTACCAATGTATTTGTTATACAAAATTACTCGCTCTTTTAAGTCTTTGTTACAAAAACTAACTTGCCAGGTAGAGTGGGGAAGGATACATTTAGAAATGCCTTTTGTCCTTATGTCACATTCATCAGTTAAAATTTTTTTCCTGAATTAAAATTCTATCCAATCACACTATAATTTAGATTATATCTGTGACTGGTAGAAAAGAGTTTCTAAAACTTGACCACAGAAGCACTAATCTACAAACATAACCAGCTTTACTTATAATGCTCAGAAATCTCGTGAACCTAGATTTAATCTCCTTTTTCATTAAAACCTCCCCACAGGTCGAATTTAGAGGTTTTTAAGTATTTAAATGAAACAGTAAATATATCAAATAATGCTACATTTTCCTCAGTCTTCTCCCTGTGAAAAGAGGTGAACTATAGAAAGTCACTGGGCAAAAATTAGGGAAGATATTACAGAAATTGGAGGAATTCAATGAGACAATTGGGGATTTTAAAAGGGGATAATAAAAGGCCTGCCAAATCATCTAGCCATCTCCAACTACAGGATGCTGAATTGGCATCTGAAGTTCTTAAAGCCATAAAGTCCGAGATTTTCTTAAAACCTAATTTTTTAATTCTATCTTTTGGGTTTAACAACCAGTGACTGCGGTGAAAACTGAAAACACCACTTTGGTTTCTTTACCAAAGGAGCCATCATTCCAAATCTGCTGCCCTGCTGGTCATCTCATCTGTACTATATTCATCCAGCACCAAAAAGGAAATGCACAGTAATGTATTTAGTCAGGTTAGGAAAATGAAGCCCACAAATATCCAGGACAGAGTTACAAGACTGCTTGTTCACCTCCCTCCTGATCTGAAACCCTTCCCTTACAGCCAAGAGTTCATTTGAGTTCAGCATCTAAAGCAGACTCTAATAAAGGATTTGTAAGGTACCAGAAATGTGGCTGAGCAATTTAATGAAAAAAATTTACATGCTATAACTGCATAATACCTTTAGGAGACAACATGGAGAGAAGGAGAGCTGTCATTTCTCTGCTCAGCACTGCTGGGAACATGGTAGCATTTTAGGACAAGTAAACATTCTTCAGGCTGTGTTGCCCAATTCTGGGATCTCTGGAAGGGTCAATAACTTTAAAAAGCCCAAAATGATAAAAAAATAATCCCTTGTATTTAGTAAGTGGGTGCCTATCTTAAAAGCGAGGATTTTTTAATCTTCTGATGAATCAGAAATAATAAATAATCTAGCTCTGCAAATTTTAATAAAATAAAAAAAACCAGATATCTGAAACCTGGCAACAGACTTCAGAAGCTCAGCTGCAGATAAAGAATGGTAACAGAAACGAGACAATCTTGGACTCAGGATATTTTGCAGTTTTAATATTTAAGTGTCCCTGAGTTGTTCAAACCACTAAGAATTTACATTTTCGCAGGACAAACTTTTTTAGAAGTTCTTTTTTATTTTTTTTATACAGTGACTTAAGTAGATCTTTTGGAATTTACAAGATAAATACTGGTAATTTGATTCTTATCTTCTCTAAATCCAATTCTAAGCCAATTCTGTGTAAAGGACACTAATTATAGCCTACAGGGAGAGAAAGGGTAACCTATCAGGGAGAATGTACTTGAAATGTTTAAAAGGCTATGGGACACTGAAAAGTTAAATAGATTTCAAATCTATTGGAGTAAGAATAATAATTAGTTAAATGGGAATTATTCTCTAAATCCTTTCTACTTACCATGGGCATTTGACAATAGTATCTATCTCCACAGTGACCAAATAAGCTCAGGCCAAGGGTATATTGAGTTTATTCTCTCTTGGTTTGAGAGACTGGTCCTATTTAGGTATATGAGACTAAGAAAGGAAAAGCAGAAGCAGATATTCCAGCAAAGAGCAGAGTTCTGCCTTAATGTTAATAGGTCCTTCTTTCCTCAACCCTAACCATAAGAGAAGATAGGAGACCTTTTACACGGAACTTTCCAAATTAAACCCCAAAGTTAGGGGGTTACCACAGAGTGTGCATATATATTTTTTCTACTCCGATCTCTCAGGGATTTTCACCAATCCCACCCCAAAACTTCTCCCCATTTTTTCTCTTCAGGACGTTTTTTAAGAAAAGATTCATCCAAAAATATTCAAATAGATTGAAATATAGCAAGGAGTCCCTTCATCTTTACAGATATTCTTTGAAACTCCTGACCACATCCTCTTAATATGTTTACCACTGAGTCTACTCAATGAGCCGGGGCCCCTCCATGCTTTCTCAATAATCTGAGAACATCAAAGGGTCATTGAGATTGCCCATCTACTTTCCCCATTCTCATCAGGAGAGCAGCTCATTCATTTTTGGTTCATTTTTCCTTTAATGATCTCTGTAACTCCATCTGTCCTTTGTGATGCCTTGTTGGCAATGTGTTATTCCCTATTCTCTTTCCTCATGAGCTTCTCTATCCCGATACTCTGGGTGACCCTCACTTTCAAACCTTCAGAGACTGTTGTGTCCTAAGACTTGGCCATGGAATACACCAGTAGAATACTGGTATTAAAAAGACTGGCCTACAGGCCCAAGAATTAATTATAGTTCACATGCTGCAATGTCTAAGAGATTAAAGGACTTGAAAGCATTCCACTCTTGCTCTAGGGACCTAGTGGACCATGGGCCAATCCCCTGGAAAGCAAGAATCATAGGATCTTTGAATTTGAAACTCTTTTGTCCTCATTCTCCATGAGATGACCATCTATTCAAAACATTTCTCAGGAAGATTGGGGTTTTTTTTTTCATTTTTTAATATTATTTTATTTTTCCAAATACATGCAAAGATAGTGTTTAACATTCACTCTTGCAAAACTTTATGTTCCAAATTTTTCTTCCTCTCTCTCCCTCCCCACTCTCCAAGACAGCAAAACAATCAGATGTAGGTTAAATATGTGTGATTCTTATAAATATATTTCCATATTTGTCATGCTGCACAAGAAAAATCAGATCAAAAGGAAAAAAAAAACCAAATAATCAAAAAAGGTACACATACTATGCTTTAATCCACATTCAGTCTCCACAGTTCTCTCTCTCCCCATGTGCCTAGCACTTTCCATCACAAGTCTATTGGATTTGTCTTGGATCACCTGATTGTTGAAAAGAGCAATTTCTGTCACATTTGATCATCACATAACCTTGTTGTTATGTACAATGATCTCCTGGTTCTGCTCCCTTCATTCAGCATCAGTTCCTACAAGCCTTGCTAGGCTTTTCTGAAATCATCCTGCTCATCAAGAAAGGCTTAGAGGAAGCAACTTACTATGTTTCCCTGGCAACCATATACAGACTTCCCAAAGTGGCAGTTTCTCTTAGAGGTCATCTGTTCCTCTTATCTCCAAGGAGAGATGCTTTGAACCCAGCAATAAAATAGAAACTTGCTCCTCTCTTCATTAAAACCTACAAAGATGAAGTTCCTATAACCTTACTCACTCAGCCCTGAATATTCCCTGAATGTAGGTAGACTTTAGCTTATTTCTTCCTCCACCCCCAGGTAATGTGGAGAGAAGGTGTTCATCAGCCTACGTACAAAATGACCAACAAAAACCTGACCACTCCTGAGACTTCTCTGTCCCAAGCTGAATATCCAGAATTGCTTTGGGTTTTACTTTAAAACCTGAAAGGTTTGCCAATATAAACAACCTATGAAACAGGAAAAGACAAAGGCATGGGACTGTAAAGACCATAACATTGTCAGGAAGTACCACAAGGATTTCAGAGCAAGGGTGGGGTATTAGGACAACTTCCAAATGTTCTCTTCTAACTCTATGGGTATGATTAGTATTCCTCAACCCCAACACTCTTCAAGTAACCAGTATGGCCTTCACCAGTTAAGGTAACATTTAAGGAATTTTATGACACAGAGCGTAGAGTCATCCTCAGTGAGGAAAACCTGGCGTTCAAATCACACCTGTGACAGGTACTAGAGGTTCAATTCTGAGCAAGTCACTTAACTTCTAAGTGTTCTTGTCAATTCTCTAAGATTACTGCTGGAGAAAAAATACCAATCTGTCATTGGTCAAAGAAATTCCCTAGATCAGCAGTTCTTAAAATGTGTTTTGAAGATTTTTGGAGATCCTAGAGATTCTTTCAGATATTCTTTGAAATAAAAATTATTTTCATAATAATATTAGGACATTATTGACCTTTTAAAATATCCTTCCCCTGTATATTGTGTGAGGCCAGACTTTCTTTATATCCTTGAATCAAAACAATATATTGAAATAGACTGAATGTAGAAACAAATGTAAGAATATACTTATGCTATATTAAACCAGACATTAAAGATTTGTAAAATTTTATTTTGTTTTGGAAAATATAATTTTTATAAAATTATGTTAATTATTGTGTGATATTTATTATTGGTATTTTTAATGAATTAACAAATATTTAAACTTTTTAATCTGTTAATTTCTTTTTTCTTTTCTTTTCTTTTCTTTTTTTTTTTTTGGAGAGGCAATTTGGGGTTAAGTGGCTTAGTCAGGCTCACATAGCTAGTGTCAAGTGTCTGAGACAGGATTTGAATTCAGATCCTCTTGATTCCAGGGCCTGTCTTCTTATCCATTATATCACCTCGCTGCCCTGCTATTAATTTCTAACATGTTAAATATCAATAGTTAAAACCCACATTAAAAACTCTCTTTGGGGCCTTCCATAATTTTTAACAATGTCTTAAAACCAAAAAGTTTAAGAACCAAAATTTTATACCAATAAAATCACGTATCCAGTTCCTATCCCTTTATTTTTCTCAGTCGCTCTTCATCCCATAATCCAAGATTTAAGACAAACAGGATCCCAAGGCCAAATACCTTGTGCGTCACTAGTTTTAAGTGTACTTTCTTCCTTTATCAAAAAACCCAAAACTATTTCAAAAAGGAAAACAAAATCAGGCCTTTCTGGATAAGATTACCAAGGACAGGGCTCAAAATGGGTCAAAACTAAGAGAATTATTGATTTATACTCTTTAATGTTTGCATGCACACACACACTGTTTCTTCTTCTTTTTTTTCTTTTTGGTTTGTTTTTTGCTAAGGCAATGACTTGCCCAGGGTCATATAGCTAGTAAGTGTTAAGTGTCTGAGGCCAGATTTGAACTCAGGTCCTCCTGACTTCAGGGCTGGTGCTCTATCCACTGCACCACCTAGCTGCCCCCCACACACTGTTTCTTGAATATACAATGTGGTTTCATCCAGAAGAGATCTCAATCCCTCAATAAGGCCTTACCTCATTTAGACACAGAAAAAATGGTCCTCCCAATGAATGTGTACCCCCTTCAGACCGTTGCATCCAGTCTCTACTGTAACAGAGCCATTCCCCCAATAAAGCACAGATTAGGACAGAGATTTAAAGCTAGGACATCACAATCAGCCCAGATACTTTATGAGAAAGAAAAAGCCAGAGAAATGACTAGTTCTAGATCACACAATGGAATAATGGCTCAAGTAAGGAAAAAAATTATCTAAAATCAATTTTGGAGAGTATTACCTTAGAGAAATCAGGCTGTAAGGAAATTACAACATTAACTAAAACAGAAAATCATTGGTCCAGTCCTTTGTCAGGCTTGAGCTGCCTTTGGCAACAGGGAATTTAATCACTGGGCCATGAGAAAAGGCTGATGAGTAATAATAAGACCAGACCTTTTTCTTGAGTTATTTCTCAACTAGCTATTTAGTAAGAAGGAGAGATAACGGAGGGACTGTCCAAGTGTTGTTCTGGAATCCAATTAGCATTAAAAACAATGAGAGCAAAGTTCTACAGGAGTTAGGTAGAGTAGAATTCCATAAGGATATAAATAAGAATCACATAGAATAAGGAAACAAGGATGGGTTAGGAAGGAGAACGACATTCCAACCAATGTGAACCTAAATCCAGATTATTTCTTAGCTGTCTCAAGAATATTCTCCTTTTCCCTTCTGAGGTCTTTCACCTTTTGGCTCTTTTAATGCTTATAAGTAATTTTCTGTGAAAGAAACCAAGGAAGGGAGAAAGGGGAGAACCAAACCAATCCTATCTTCTTCTTGTGGGCAGCTCTGATGGTCGAGAATGAATATGAGCCAAATGAGGAGCCAAAATCAGTCTGGAATTGGCAGTGGACAGGAGTCGACTCGATTCTGCTATTTCATGTCTTCTCCCCTACCTTGGCTCGGTGGATGAGTCGCACGCTTGAAAAATACATTAAACAGGTTGAAGGATTTGTCTCGCAGCATATTAGGAGGCCCCAACATGCTGACCCACACACTCGCAGCGACCATAAATTAGCCCTAAGGAGAAGATGGGAGGTGTCTAAACACGCACACACACATGCACACGCACAAAACCTTTCCTAGGCTCCCTTGCACTCTGCCCCCCGTTCTCCCAGGAGCAGGGCTTCCACTGACAATAAGCCCCTTCAGTCCACTGCGGTGCCCCCACCTTTTGTAGCAGGCCTGGGGAAGGCCTGAATGCACAAACACAGTACTCTTTCACCGTGGCCTCTCGGGGCTCCTGTTTCACTGGGGCCATGAAAGAGAGTACTGTAAATAAAAGAGGCCTGTTTGACCTGCCCATTGTGGCCCCCCAGACCTCTGCATCCACTCTACTGTAACAGAGCCGCTCCCCCAACAAAGCCCTCACTGAGGCCCTCCTCAGCATCTCAGGGCAGCATCCACGGAGACAGACCCAGGAGAAGGAAGAAGGAGGGGAAAAGATGGTGGGCCTGGATAGGGTTAGGAGGACAACTCACAGTGAAAGGGGGGAGGTTCTATAGGAGGCCCACATGTTGACTTTCAAGTGGTCTCTTGTTTATCTGGTCCTAGCTAAGATCATCACCAACGGTCTTTTTTGTTGTTTCCTTCATCTTGTGATGAACAGCTCACACAGAAAGATGGAAAATCCAGAGGGGCAAGGATTTGCTCTATCCCTTCCCCGCTACCTCCCTCTCTCCCCCCCCTTTCCTTTTTCTTCTCTTTTTTTATAATCTCTTCCTATCTCGCCTTTCTTTTTCTCTCCCTCTACTTGCTTTCTCTCTCTGTGTCTCTTTGTCTCTGTCCTTCTGTCTCTAGCTCTCTCTCTCACATACATTACATTACACTTAGATATACTATATAGAGTCTCCCAAAAGCCTTAGTGCAATTTTAAGCTTTAATATCTTGTGACTACATCAAGACTTTGGGGACATTCTCTCTCTCTCTTTATATATATATATACCCACACACACACATATATAGAGATAGATTTAGATTTAGATAAGTAGATGTGTATTTATTTGTTCATTTATCTAGCCATCTGTCTAGCTATCTATCTGTCCATCCAACAAGCCATCCATCCATCTGTCCATTTATCATCTATATATCTTCTATCTATGTATATTTTACATATACAACATTTAGAGCAGGGGTCCTCAAACTTTTTAAATAGGGGGCCAGTTCACTGTCCCTCAGACTGTTGGAGGGCAGGACTATAGTAAAAACAAAAACTTTGTTTGTGGGCCTTTAAATAAAGAAACTTCATAGCCTTGGGTGAGGGTGATCATCGTCCTCAGCTGCTGCATCTGGCCCGCGGCCGTAGTTTGAGGACCCCGATTTAGTGCTTTGTAAATTTCAAATACACATATGTATGTGTGTGTCCCCCAATTTACAAAGCACTTTAACCTATATCATCTCTTTTGAACTTCACAGCAATTCAGGAAGTGCTGGGAAAAGGTAGCACAGGTGTCCCACTTTACAAAAAGAGAAAAGGAAGCTGAGATAATGTACCTGAGAGAACACAGTTCCTAAGTTACCGGCACCGCTGGGATATTGACCAAAAGTCTTCCAACTCCAAGACCAATGTTCTTCCCACTGCACAGAAGGGCTGCCTCCTTACATTTACTCCCTTTAGGTTTGGGCTCACTCATCCCAAACTGCATGTCATAAAATGCTTGTGTTTGGTTCAGTGCAAAAAAAAGTTCCATAACCTAATCCTAGCCAAATCAGGAATACAGCACAGAGGTAGAGTTTAAATCCCAACAAGTCTGGTCCTGAGACCCAAGGCACAGGTATGAGAGGGCATCTTGAGCAGCAGACTTTCTTCACTCTGCTCTGGGCCACGTGGGATGTTTGCACTGCACAATGTAGGCCCATCTCCCTACACTACATCTACTTCATACCACACACCCGTCTCTTCCCCGACTACCCCCAACCGGGTCCCACCCTCCCCTCCAGCATTTACCCCATCATCACCTTCCTTCATATGATCTTTCTTCATACTTACTGTCCTGTCCCACCTTATCCATCCTTCTTCAGGCTCAGAATAAAGTGTGTACAGGGAAGCGCGCGCACACACACACACACACACACACACACACACACACACACACACACACAGTTTTCTCCTAATCTCCTGAAAGCAGAATGTGTGAGCTCTATCAATATACTCCTAAACCAAAAATAATTTGTGGTCATATTATAATCTACTTTTTGCTATTTGCCACCAATCCTAAAGACTACAGAACCACTCAACTCAGGTCAGGGAGCTACTTCAAATAAGAAAACCAGGCCAGAGACCTTATCAGAATTCCCAGGAGCCTTTCCTTTCCTTCCCCCAAAAAAGAATAACAAAGGTTTCTGGTTCCCTAGCAATCTCTCCTCAGAAGGTTGAACCTGTGAAATTGGTGAGAAGGGAGGTAAATATCTGATGAGTTTAATATAAACATTTCATCTGATTCTTTTTAAGGAAAGGAGGGAGAAGGAGGAGGATATGTGCAATCACATTCAGAGACAACCCCCCCCAGCCCATATTAGCATTTATGGAAAACATCTGATACATGCTTATTCCCTCCCCCCATACCAGTACCCACCAGCTAACTGGCCTTGGGGAAGCAATTGTGGGTCTCAGTGTTGTATGACCAAGGCAAAGGGAACATTAAAAGCAGAGCAACTGTACCAACTCCCTCACTGTCCACTCCTAGCACTCAACATTCTCCCCATATTCAGGGATGCTGAGTGCACGCCCACACACACACACACACAACTGGGAGAACCAAAATAAAAAAAAATTAAAAAGTAAACAAATTCAACTTTCAGTGACACTGAAGAGATATTGTTTTAGAAAGTTGCAGGAATCAAAGTGGAGAATTGTGTCCTGAAAAGACCAGGAAGGAAAAAGCCTCAGTAAATCCTACCCAAGAGGATTCTGAACTCTTTGGTCAGAATCACCAACATACCATCTATGATACTAAGAGTCATTTGAGCAAGCAAACATCCCAGAGAGGTCCAAAAGTCCAGAAAAGCATTTCTCTCTTGATTCTCCCTTCTTGACCAAGGCCTCTGCAATGGAACAAGTGAATTTAACCCCCATCATTATCTCCTAAGTCCCAAAGGACACGGACCAAAGGTCAGCATTTTAAGAGCTGAGAGGTATCCTCAAAGATCATTTACTACCACTTTCTCATCTTACAGATGGGAACACTTGGGACCAGAGAAGTTAAGTAATTTGCCTGAATTCATTCAGGGTGTGTGTGGGTGTGTGTAGGAGTTTGGGGGTAACAGAGCCAAGATTTGAAGCCAAGATATTGATCTATTTACGTCTGTGTATCTATCCACCCACCTATCTATCCATCTACCTATCTGTCCATTAATTTATCCATTAGTCTAGCTATCTCTGTCCATCTGTCCATCCAACAATCCATCTGTCCACCTATCATCTATCCATTATCTCTGTCTATCCATCCTATGTCTTGCCATCCATCTGAATATGTCTGTCCATATATCTGTCTGTCCATATATTTGTCCAGTCATGTATCTATCCGTCCATCTATCTATCTATGTCTAGCTATCTCTATCTACCCATCCAACAATCCACCCATCCATCCTTCTATCTGCCCATCTACCTATCTGTTCATATATCTATCCATCTGTCTAACTATATCTATCCATCCAACAATCCACCCTTCCATCTATCTGTCCATCCATCCGTCTAGCTATTTCTCTCTACACATCCAACAATCCATCCATCCATCCTTCTGTCCATCCACCTATCTGACAGAGCCAAGATCCGAACCAAGCCCACACCCAGCTCTGCCCTGAGATATGATGTGGAGCTCCCCAAGTAGCTGGGATGAGTTTCTAGTCCCGCCCCCTTCACACAAGTCCATCTCAGCCCGGTCATGATGAGAGCAAACCCAGCACACTCAGGACTTTAAAGTGAGTTTGGGGTGGTGAGAAGTCAATGTTAGGGAGGAATAAACATCAGAAAACAAAGCTAGGAAACCAGTTTTTCAGGCACAGGAGACCAAGGTCTCAGTCCCTCTGCCTGCCAAGTAATATTAAGTACTAATTATGTGAACTTGTGCTAGTTACAATCTCTCTGGGTATTCTCATCTATAAAATGAGAATAATGCTCTCCTGCAAGAGGTAGATAGGTATAGTCAGGGAGAACTGAGTTCAAATATGGCCTCAGACACTTACTAGCTGTGTGACCCTAGCCAAATCACTTATCTGTCTACTTCAGTTTCCTCAACTGTAAAATGGGGATAAGAATAGCACTTACCTCCCGGGGCTGTTGGAAGGATCAAAGGAGATAATATTTGCAAAGTAGTGAACACAATTCTCAACACATAGTAAGTTCTTAATAAATGTTCATTTCCTTCCTTTGCTGAAGGCAACAGAGCCAGATGTCCTGAGAGCCCCTTATACTTCTAAGATCTAGAGTTCTAAGATCCTGCAAAGAATCTCTGACAGAGCAGATATGGCAGAAGGGGAAGGAAAGCTACTCTAATGTCTTGGGTATTTTTAGTACCTGGGCTTTGCCAGGCCACTGAAAGTACACATCCACCATCCAGCTCCATGCAGAACCTTGTAACAAGCAATAAGTGATTGAGAAACAAAAATCACTGACCTTAAAGTCAGAAGATTTTGGTCTAAGTCACAGTTCTGATACCACCTGTATATATCTGGGGATAAATCACTTACTCTCTGCCAACATCAGTTTCCTTATCTGAAAAATGGGGACTTTAATACTTCCTCCTCCTCCTCCTCTTCACTTTGGAAATCCTGAAGTGGTCAATTATATGTGATTTATGATTAGTAGAAGAAGGAGCAGACATTGTATATACAAAGCTGGTAGTGGAACCAGGAAGACACAGGTGACAGTCCTGCTGTAATCTAATTCAAATTGGAATTAAGGAAAGGGAACTTAACCTCACTCTCTCCAGACTGTTCTCAAAGTTACAAATGAGTTGCTAGTCTACATCAGTGGAGGTAATTTCCACTGCAGGAGTGCCTTATACTGATGAATTTAGGGATCCAAACCAAAAGAAAATTGATACAAACAAAGCTACAAGGAGTCACCAGGAGATGGAAGAGCCAATATGGATTAAAAGCATATTAAAACTGGAATAATTTAAAAATTATATTCATGTTATTAAATTATATATATATATATATTAAAAGAACATAGGGTTTAGAATTATAAAGACAGAGATTTAGAGCATCTGCCTCCTCTTAGGCATCTCTGTCCTGTGTCAGAGTCTTTTCTCCCCACAGTTTCAAGGAACAACCAAATTTTTTTTCACCTTTCAACCTCCAGATACAAAAACTATTTTGTTCCAGCCAATAGAAAAAGCATCAAATTCTCTAAAAGAATTCTCTAGGTAGATCTGAATGCAACCATATGGCCTCTGTCCTTTCAGCTGTAAAATGGGAAAATCACAGTAAATCTCTAAAATCCCTTGCATTTCTAAATATATTTTTCTATTTTGGCCAAACTTGAAGATGATACTTCTAAGCAGACAGATTCTCTACCTGGCCGTTGCAGCCTCGCCTAACTGCTTCCTACCCAAATCTCAACATAGTTTTCAGTTTTAAATCTGAGAACCACATGCTTACACAGCAGTAACTCCTTTTTTCTACCTATACAATCTTAGATAAATCACTTCCCCCTCCCTGGGCCTCAGTCCTTTCATCTATAAAATGGGAAGATAAAAGTAAACCTCTAAAATCCCCTGCAGTTCTAAATATATTTTGCTATTTGGGCCAAAGTTGTAGAGCATACTTCTAGGCATTGAGGAAGAATTCAGACCTTTTTGTTGTTTCTCTTGTTTGGATGCAAAGGCCATCATACAGGTGGTCCAAACAAAAAAAAAAAAGAAGGGGGAGAGGAGGGAGGAAAAAAGAGAGGGAGAGAAGGGAGGGAGGGAGGATGGAAAGAGAGGGGGAGGACGGAGGGAGGGAGGGAGGGAGGGAAAAGGAAAACATAGCAACTACCATGAAAAATTTGATACTGGTCATGGAATAGAAAAATGATTATTTTCATATTCTGAAGATCTGCCTAACATAACATCCCTCAAACCAAGAGAGAGTTCCCTACAAAGAGACTAAAGAATATAAAATTAATGACACTAGATTTATCTTTTATTTTTCTCATTTGCTTTTTTTTCTTTAGTTTTCTCAATCACATTTTTAAACATTTTAATAATTGTGTTAGCCATGTTGCAAAAGAAATCACAGACCAAAAAAAGTTATAAAAGAATGATTCAACCAGCATTGAGAATACTTTCAGTTCTCTCTCTAGAGGTGGGCAGAATTTTTCATCCTAAGTTTTCTGGAATTGTCTTAAATAATTACCTTGATCAGAATACTAAGACACTTACAACTGATCATTTTATAATAGAGCTGTTAAAATGTACAATGTTCTCCTGGTTCTGCTCACTTCACTTTGCCTCAGTTCATTCGAGTCTTCCCATGTTTTTCTACAACTATCATGCTCATCATTTCTCACAGCACAATAGTATTTCATCACCATCACATACTACAACTTTTTCAGGGCACTCAATTTCTAATTCTTTGCCACCAAGAACAGTTGCTATACATCTTTTTTGTACATAGTGGCTCCTTTTCTTTTTTATCTCTTTGAGGTATAGACCTGGATCAAAGGGTATTCACAGTTTGATTGCCCTTTGGGCACAGGTCCAAATTGCTCTGCAGAATGATTGGATCAGTTCACAATCCCACCATTAGTGCACTAGTACCAGATCTGTCTTCTTACATAAGGTTCTCCCTACAACTATCTCCATTAGTGTTTCTTTGGATTTTCTTCTCTTAGAAATACTCTGACACGCCGCTCTCTGCCAAGGGAAGAGGGAGACCACAACATCCCATCACCTCTCAGTGGAGTGGACAACAGACTGAGCCCATGACAGCTGAGGTGAGAAATGAGAAAGTTGTGATTCTGAAGTCACAAGAGATGGACTGAAATCTCAGCGTTGCCACTTGTCCTTAGCTCCTTTCCTCATCTGTAAAATGAAGGAGTTGGCTCCCATAGCATCTGAAGACCCTCCCTCTAGGTAGACATTTTGTCCTTGTTCCTCCTTGCTCCAGCAAGAGACTCATATGTGAGCCCAGGAAGACAAGCTCAATTGATGCAGAAAATAAGCATCAGAAACGTGAGTGAGTCTTACTGAGACCCAGAAGGTAAAGAGGAGCTCTGGTGTGTTGCTACTGACCCTCCTCCCAATAAAACACTGCGGGTACCCCCCTCTGACCTTCTCCCTCCATACAGACTGCTGCCCACCATCCCCTTTGGTTACTTCCCCGACTAATCAATCACTCCACAACAAAGAAGTGATTTAGAACACTAGTGAATGAGAGAACAAACATATTTAACACATATTTATTAAGTATCTGCTATATGTACAGCATCTTTTCGGTACTGGATGGAGGAGATGGGAAGAAAGCATGACATCTAAGGAAATCAGCACTGTTCTAGGAATGAGAACACACAGATCCTTAGCAATTGGTGGTTACCTTTGAGCAAAGCACTCCAATTCTGAGGCTGGTTCTTTTTTTCATCTGTAAAGGAATGGACGTGGACCAATGATTTCTAAAGACCTTTTCCAGATCAAAGATTCTCTGAGTCTAGATAAAAGACAATTGCTGCTCTCATGAACGTCACATTTTATTACACTCAGTTGGGTCCTCCCTAGCTTCACAAAAAAATTGCCCCACACAATCCTGAAGAACAAGTCTGTCTGAAGCCCAGTCTGGGGGATATTCAATCAGTCCAGCAAAAATATGGTATCTTAAAACATGGCCAACACCATGTTAGACACAGTGGGCCAAAAAAGGGAAGCATAAGACAGGATCCCTTTTTTTTGTTGTTGTTGAGGCAATTGGGGTTAAGTGACTTGCCTAGGGTCACACAGCTAGGAAGAGGATCCCTAATTATTAAAGCACTTATGATATCATTGGATAAGCATGGGAATCACATAAGATTGCATAATCACATAAAATAAACATGGGGAAAGTTAAACAAGACAGTATATGTAGCATGCAGCACTATGTAGTTCCAAATCTAAGTTCTGGAGCATTTAAAAGAACAGAATTTTGCCAGTAGATAAAGACCTGGGCCTTAAAGAGAAAGACATACTGATTAAGAGAAAATATAAACAAAAGGCACTTTTTTTCTCCCAAATTTTTACTAAGCCAAATGAACTTATTTTTCTCAGGGGGACCTGCCCTAAATTTATTTCCAAAGGGATGAAATCATCCTGTGAAGGGAGAAAATATAGATATGTGAGCTGAAGGACACATGGCCACAAAAAGTCATAAATAGCACAGCTAAATCCAAATCCAGCATTCTTCACACAGCTTCTTGCTGGCTCTATGGCCTACTACACCAGTATTCACCACAGGGCTTAGATTGTAAGCTCCTTTTCTTTATATTTTGTGATTGCCCAGGGTTTAGCACAGTGCCTGGCATGTAATACATAAATGTTGATTAAACTGGGTAAATAGTTCTAGAAAAAACATGACATTTGAAATATGTTGTGAGTTAGGGCTGATGAGGTGACTATGGAATAGAGGGAGGACTGTGGAAAGACAAGAAGCTTTCTACTATTTCCTTGATGACATCCGAGGAACATGGGGAACCAGTCACATAGGGATCATTCTGCCAGTCTGGACAAGTCCATTTGGCCCAAGTCTCATTAGCTCTTGTGTCCACAGTATTCCTTACCATCCTAAATTTCAATTAATTAAAACCCAACCAGTCAGATCCTTAGAATAACCCCATTCAAATTCACATTGCTCACAGAACTTCTTTTTTTTGGGGGGGGGTACACTCCTTTGCATTCAATTACATCTACTTTCTGTCAGTTATTCATGTGCATATATTATCTCCCATGACTGACCCCGAGTTTCTTGAGAGCAGCAATTAGATCTTGCTCCATTATTTTATTCTTCAACTCTTAACACTTTCCCCATAAAGTTTTGCCACTCAAATTGGAGAAAGAAGCAAAGAACAACCAAATAAGTTAAGATCTAAAATCTGTATAAACACATACGATCATTTTTCAGGTGTGTGTTGAGGTTGCTACCTATTCAGTCCAATTTCCTGTACTTTATATAACTGTAGGACTGTTCAATCATAACTGATTTTCCAAATGATGATAACCTGAGATACTTCAAAAGGCCTCAGCATATCAGGGAAAAACTCAGGTTCTCTATAGGTTTCTTAATAATAATCACTTCCATTTACATAGTACTTTATAAAGACTGAAAAGAGACATATATACATTTATATATATTTTGTATATATACTTTGTATATATATTTATATACAAAGATCTGTATATAAAATGTGTGTTTAAACCTCACACCAGCCTCTAGAAGATAGATGCTTGCTATGTGGATCTCCATTTTGCAGATGAGGAAACTGAGGCTCACAGAGGATTAGGAGACCTCTGCTGCTGTTGTTCAGTTGCTTCTTTCGTGTCTGACTCCTTGTGAGCACATCTGGGGATACTACACTGGTTTACCATTTCCTTCTCCAGTTCACTTTACAGATGAGGAACTGAAGCAAACAGAACTAAGTGGCTTGCTACTAAGTATCTAAGGCCAGATTTAATCTCAGAAAGGTGAATGTATCTGACTCCAAACCTAAGGCCTTTATCTACTGTAGGATCTAGCTGTCCCTTCAGATCTTTCCAAGGTCATAAAGCTAGTAACTGTTGCAGGTAACATTTGAACTCAGGTCTTCCTAACTCCGAGTCTAGGATTCCCTCTATTATGTTATCCTTTCTCCTTGCTAAGGTAGGAAGGCAAAGTATATTTGAGAAATATTTTCAACCAGCACTAAAATAAAACAGGGAGGTGAAGGGGAAGAACTGTGATGGTATCTAATCTTCAATTAACCAGGAAAAAAGGACGATAGTTCTATCCCAAACATCCTGGTTAACTGAAGTTTGCACCATGAACACAGAAAACATTTCTAGAAGATCCTTCGAAGGAAAGCCTCCACCCAAGAATCCAACAGAAGCCATCATCGTCAGCCACTTAGAAAAGTACATTTCAGTCAGTTTGGGGCACCCAAAGCTACTTAATCCTGCCCACATGAGACTCTTTCCCCCACTGACTTGCCTCTTCCTGAGGGTCACTCAAATTACCCACTCTTCCCCAAATGCCAGCTACCTGGGAAATCACCTTCTCAGCAACAGATCTCTAAATTAGTCCGAAAGGCCCTCTTCCTCAGCTGCTCTTACCCCTCTAAATAATGCATTTCCCAGCCCTAATTAATGCAAGAAAAGGGGATGATATACATTTCTCTGTTGCTTTAAGTTACAGCTGGTTAGACACTTTGAGGGAAGAGCAGCCTCTAGCTAAAGGGTCAGATAAGCTAAAATCAATATAAGCCACTGTGCAGAATCCTTTAAATTACCAGCCTCCCTACCCCGACCATCCCAGAGTCTGGCTGCTAGAGGAAGAATCCAGGAATGCAGCTGTTTCCAGGCTTTGGGGATGCTAGTTTGGAGCCAGGTAACCAAAGGCAGCAGCTTCAAGTCTGCCTTCTTCTGCCCCTCCAAGGAGGGACTTGTGCCAGGAAGACCCTGAAAAGGGGTTAAGGGGAGGAGCCCAGACAACCTGCGGCTATACGAACTACTGAGGAGAAAGGGAGAGGCTGGAGGTCTAAGCCCCTGCCTAGGAACCTTTTTAGGGGAGACTATTAGTAGGTGGAGAATGGAGATGGCCGCTGGGGTATCAGAAAAATCAAGTTAGCCTGTTCTCAAGGCTAAGTCAGGAGGCTCCTAAAATCAGTTGCTCATCGCTGATCTTTAGGATCAAATGAGGTCTGAAAGACAACTACTGGAATCGTCTTCAGTTAACCAATCAATCGGGTTATCTCTCAGGTCTAGATTTTGTGTTTTTCCCTTCTTTAAATGAAAAGGAGATGCTGAGCAAGATTCTTTCTCCTTAAAAAAAAAAAAAAGAAAAGAAAAGAAAAAAAAGAAAGAAAGAAAAAAGAAAAAAATACAGCCCGTAGGCCAGGCCAGTCTGATGTCTGCACTGTGGGCGGCCTGTGCGAGCTTCCTTTATCCAACCACAAAAAGACATCAGTGGAACGAGTGAGGGGCCGGGAGCAGCGATTCCAAACCGTGTTTACAGGCAAGTAACAGGGCTAAGCCGAGCTGGTTCCTCCGTTGAGGTTAGCAGTTAACAAGGGGCCAGGAGCCACTCTGGCAAACAGACAATGCCCCTCGTTACACAAGCCGGGGGCCTTATCTCTCCTGTGCGATTGTCGGTTTGCATGTATTGCGTAGCTGTACAACCACAGCCAATACCCAAGGGCAGATAGCTGTCTCGGGGTTTGCTATCTAGGAGGCAGGAGGGGAGACCAGGACGGTTAGGCTGCACTCAGACCACTTGGGTTGCTATTAAAAGAGTAAAAGAGACGGGTAGCAGCCCAGCTATCCTGCTTCAGTGTCAGTTCCTTTGGTCCCGACTGCTGAAACCCACCAGCCCATCTCCCCGGCCCTTTGGGGCAGACTGACAGAGGCCCCCAGGGATATTCATTATCTCCCTACTTTGTGGGTTTGTGATTCGGGCAAGTCATCACCTAATCTCTGAAAGAAGGGACATAGACAAAAGATACTTAAACTTGAAATTTTATCATCCAGAGCGAGGGGGAGGTTCTCTCAAGAAATGATTTTCTTCTAGAAATCATCATATTCTTCCCAGGATAGCTTGTTAAAGGCACTATAATGAAGCCAGAAGATTTAAGTTTGAATCACAATTCTGATAAGTACTAGTTGTGTGAATCTGAAGGCAAATCACTTAATCTCTGTGAATGTCAGTTTCCTGATCTGAAAAATGGGGGCACGAATATTTACTACACCCTACTTTACAGGGGTGCTGTAAAGAAATCATTGTGGAAATCTTAAGTGCTAAATACACGTGAGACAGGAACAGAAGTAGCATGTATGGTGTGTGTATTATACATATACACATATACATATGTACATACATACATACACACATATATGATTAATATGAGTGCTAGAAAGCTTAAGTACAAATTCTGCCTTTATGTAACTATGGGCAAAGCACTTGAGATCTTGTTTTAGACAACTCTTTAATATTAATTACAAATGAGTTGCAGCAGTCTATATCAGTGGAGGTTGTTTCTATCAGAAGTTCCCTATATTGAGGAACTCATGAGTACAGATTGAGGGCAGAGGGAGAACTTATTCTAAAGAAAATATAGGGAGCTATAGGGCTAGGTAAATATCATGAAAAGAGCTCATTTGGATTAAAGAAAAATTGAAATTAAAGTATATTTTAAAAAAGAATATTGATCTTAGAGTCAGACAGAATTGATATACACTAGAAAATTTACTACTTACTATGTATATGACCTTGGCCAAATGATAAAACTTCTCCCTGTCTCAATTTCTTCATCTGTAAAATGGGGATAATAATGCTTGCATTTCTTACCTTTAAGAATTGTTCTAAAAAGCAAGTCTAAGAATGATACAATACTCTACACACATATAAGTTGACTAGTAACAGTAGCTTAATACAGCTCTCCTTTCTCCCCTGACATTCCAATAAGCTAAATGAATATGCTGAGACTATTATTACTACATCTACTCCCAAAACTTAGAAATTCTTCAAAGTTGATTCAACCACCTGTCTAAAAAAAGAAGGAAAAGATCCCACAGCATACTCAAGACCCTTCGGAATGTAGTCCTGTAGTGATGGTCTAGGACACTGAGAGCATGAGTAGAAGGGAAAAAAAGGCAGAGGCATTTAAGAAGGGAACCCAGAGCAAACTTCTCATCATTTACCCCCTAGTTGCTCATCTGGACTTCTCCATTGTCTCTAGAAACTCATCTTCCTGAAAGGTCAAAAGAACTCTGAAATTTATACCTCTTCAATGGCCCCAGGCCCTTGGATCCCTCCCTCTCTCTGATTGGTTGAAGAAAGTGAAAGGTGGGCAGCAGAGAGCTATTCCTAGATCTTTCCTTTGAGAAGGGGACCAGGGCAGATACCTTATTTTCCACCTGGCTGTAGGAAGACTCTCCCTGCTCCCTCCCCTTTTCAGCTTCCTTTTATAAACTATCTTTCTTTATTAGTTTATGAGCTTCTTTAAAAAATATTTTAATAATAGCTTTTTATTTTCAAAATACATGCAAAGATAGTTTTCAACATTCACTCTTGTAAAACCTTGTGTTCCAAATTTTTTCACCCTCTCTTCCCTCACCCCCTCTCCCCTAGACAGCAAGTAATCCAATATAAGTTAATAAACATGTGCAATTCCTCTCTAGATGTTTCCAACTGGAGCTCCTCGTGGGCAGAACTATTTTTCCCCAGACTTAAGGACAGTATTTGTCACACCCAAGAATGACACAATGGCTGTATTATGAATTGGGGGGACAGCATCCCCCCAATCTTCTATCACCATTCCCCAACACACATATAAATAACATGTGATAGACCTAAACACAAGAACTACGATGAAAATCCATGATATATGGAGTGGTCGCCACAGTATGCAATCAATAAAGAACTTGATTCTGACTTTAAAATAAACCAAAGGCGAAAAGACAGTTATACTGAATTGTCAAAGCACATTTCACCTCATGTTTAAATTTGATTTTTCCCCTAATAGTTACTGCTCACAGATTTAGTTTAGGAGTGTTCAAATTAGCACAACCTGTGCTTAAATACTGTATAAAACACGTAGTAAGCATTTTGCTTTCTTTTATGTCATCAATGGTTTCAATGGGGATGATTCATCCTTCCTCTTTAACACTCAGTTCTAATATGGTTTACTATAAATAATGCAGAGAGAGTGAGAGAAACACACACACACACACACACACACACACACACACACACACACACACTTTCACACGCTGCAGTGCCAGGCCCCCACAAATACAGGTGCTCATGAAACATCCTCACTCCACTGTACTTTTTGGCCAAACTTCAGAGGCCATCATAC
Source organism: Antechinus flavipes (assembly GCF_016432865.1). Lineage (NCBI taxonomy): Eukaryota > Metazoa > Chordata > Mammalia > Dasyuromorphia > Dasyuridae > Antechinus > Antechinus flavipes. Next base: position 510,605,436 of record NC_067400.1, on the reverse strand, counting down.
GATGAATATGTGAATCTTGTAGATGGATGATGGCTGACCAATCTGATGAAAAACAAAACTTTATTCTATTTTCCACAATCCAGGTAATCAAGAAAAAGCAAGATTATGGGTTTGGGGAGTCTGAATTCTGAGTGAAAGTATGTTTAAGATAATTGCACATATTTATACTTGCTGTCTTAAGAAGTGAAGCTGTAGAGGGAGGGAGGGAAAAAATTTAGAAAGCAAAGGTTTACAAAAAAACAAATGTTGCCAACTATCTTTATATGTATTTGGAAAAATAAAATACTATCAAAAATTTTCACTATATTATACATAAATATATGTATGAAATATATATGAATATGGGTTTTGGGCCCAAAGCCTCTGAAAAACTGGACACACATATATTTATATTTTACATCTTATTTATATATCTTAATATATTATGTATAAATATATATGAAATATATACATATGTTATATGTAAATATATATGAAATATATATATATAATTCTGAGAAAGCTTTACCAGACTGCCCCAGGGGTCCAAGTCACCCAAAAACATTAAGAACCTCTGTTCTAGAGAGATGAGAATTTTTTCTGCCTTTTCCTTCTTTTCTGATCCAGGTCTCAATCACCTCTCTCTATGGCTGATGACATTCTTGTTCCACTCTTGTTTTCCCTTCATTGGAATGCTGGGCAGATCTTACAAACTTCTTTGGAGGATGATCTCCAGAGCCATTTGATTAACTACATGTGAATCACAAGAACATGGGACCAAAGCCATCATCACCCAGCTTGATCACCCACCTTTATTCACCAGATTCTTATGACTTCTGTTTCCAAGAATCAAAACCTCTCTCTAGAACATGAAGGTTTCCCTGTACTGAGGATAATCAAAAAGATGTGCAAAGGGCTCTGAGGGAAGTTTCAGAAGAAAAAATTGTCTAGAGAAGTAGAATAAAGGGTAGTTTCCTAAAACAACATTAATTTAGATGTGCGTTTCTTTTTTATTATTTGTATTATTTTAACTTCATTTTTATTCTTTTTATTGTTTACCACAAATCCAAATCGCACTATTCATGCTTTAATCTCATCTGTTTCATAAAGCCTTTGGATTTAAAGCTGAATGGAAATTTAGAGATAGACCATCTAAGCCAGTTCTTTCACTTTACAAACAAAAGAAACTGAGGACTAAAAAGGAGATGTGAGTTGCAGAGAGTTAGACATGTTGGCTGCTATCATATTGTTTCCAGTACTCTCTCATCTGACCAAGCCCTCTATGACTACCCCAAGAACAAAGGGTTACTGTGGTGGTTTCTTTTCTTTCTTTTTTTAGGCTTAGTTACAGCATCTTTTTATAATAGGTTTTTTTTTTTCCAAATACATGCCAAGATAATTTTCAATATTCACCTTTGCAAAACTTTGTGTTCCAAATTTTTCTCTCTTCCTCTCACCTTCCTTAGGCAACAAGCAATCCAATATAGGTTAAACATATGCACTTTTTCTAAACATATTTCCATATTTGTCATCCTGCAAAAAAAAATCAGATCAAAAGGGAGAAAAGAAAATATGAGAAAGAAAGAAAAAATAAGGAAACATCAACAAAGGTGCAAATACTCTGCTTTGATCCACATTTAGTCTCTCTAGATGCAGATGGCTCTTTCCATCACAAATCTATTGAAACTGGCTGGAATCACCTCATTATTGAAAAGAGCCAAGTCCAGCACAGTTAATCATCACATAATCTTGTTACTGTGTACAATGTTCTCTTGGTTCTACTCCATTCACTTAGCATCAGTTCATATAAGTCTTTCCAGACTTTTCTGAAGTAATCCTACTGGTCATTCCATATCATTAATATACCATAACTTATTCAGCCATTGCCCAATTGATGGGCATCCACTCAATTTCCAGCTCCTAGCCACTACAGAAAGGGCTGCCTGGTCATAGTATTTTAAGTTATTATTTTTATATGTAGCTTTAGAAAAGAAGGCCACTCTTCATTTCCCCCATCCAATAACATGTCTCTAAATTGCTCCCAAATAAGGACCCTTCCTCTCCTCATCCCCCCACCCTCCCCCCTTTCCTAGGCTCTCTGGGTTATCTCTAGCATCTCTGGAAACTCGGACTTTGTGCTGTTTTTCCTTTACTCCCCAGGAAGACTATCCCAAGTAGATGTCCAGAGCTCTAAATAGCACCCTACCTAATCTGCAAACACTACAAGGACAATAAAACAAAGCTATCAGCAGGGTCTCTAACTTTTAACAGCCAGCCCCAGCTCCTTTGTTTGATTCTCAGACAGCTTACTGGCCAGGTGATGAGTTGGAGTTTTTCTGGTCACCCAGCCCTTCCTAGTATGCGGATCTCTGCTCCAACCCCCAAAGAAAAAAGGGACTGCTTATTCAAAGGTCTCCGTTGTCGGGAAACCAGAAGTTAGCCACTTGGAGACATCTTGAAGGGGAAGAGGAAGGGGGAAAGGGCTGGGGGGTGGGGATGGGGAAGGACCACTCGGCTCTCTCAGATGAAATGCCCTTGGAGCTTTTGCATGTCTCTCTGAGGTTGGAAGCAGAGGAAGCTGATAAACTGTGATAAACGCAACTGCTGTTTTTACAAGATACCTGTTTTCTCCCATCAGGTGCTTCACACATCTCTCGCCAATCTGAAAGAGGGTCCATCAGTCTCCCCACCTGGCCCCCTCCTCCCTAACACATTACTCCTCACCCTCACCCACAGTTTATCTTTACATATTGGAGAAACCAGCATTTATCAAGTCATCTCCTCCTCCTGGATTGTTAAACAGACCACAGGGGTTATCAGAGGAGCTGATATACGAAGATAAACAGCAACCTCTTATGCAAATAGGAGTAAGAATGTGGGGCTGGCCACAAGTCAGAAACTGAATTTAGGAGAGCATGAATTTTAACACGTTTTCTAAACCCAAACCTGAAAACCCTTCGGACCTTGGAGAGGTTTCTGTGGGCTGGTTTTCGTTTTTTTCTTTTTCGATAGGGAGAGAGGCATGTAGTTTTTATCTCACCTGTGAATATCTATCACCATCCCTAAATTCTTCTTTTCTCTACCCCACCCCCACACGTAGCCACCACATTTTCCCAGCACTTTAAGTCTCTAAATGTCCTTTGTCCACTGTTCAGGACTTGTTTTGAGAAAGAGGGAGATTAGGGCTGTTCTCCTCCAAGGGGGTGGAGTGGGGTGGGGGGCCTCTAGGGGAAGGCCCAGAGTTCTGGGCTCTCAGGCACAATTCCAGGATCAGGAATTTAGCACCCTCCTGGACTCCAGAGATACAAGGAAAGCACCCAGAGTTTGGGTGGCACTTTCTTGAACTCTTATTATTATCTTAAGGGCAGACGGCCTGTGAAGGACGAGCGGTAACTAACTGTTCCTAAATGACAAATGAAAGCTACCGTGTGGGACTGAGCTGTCTCTAACACCAGGCCATGGGTGAGGAGGGGGAAAATTGTAAGCAGAATGACAGAATCCAGGGCTGCCCAGAATGAAAGACTGAATGGAATAGGCTAATTTACACAGGAAGTAAGCACTTACCAGGCCCTTCATCCCAACACACAAAACCCTCTGCCATATCTGGAAGCAATTACATCCAGTTAACATGATCTGCTTGCCACTAAAATTAACTGCAAACAGAAATATTTTTCACTTTTGCAATAGGAGATGCCAAGGTTTGCCCTATCCACTGCCCCTTACCCCCTGGATCTGGCTGCTGGAGAATATTTAGCAGCTACTCAGCTTTAAAATAAATAAATAAATAAATAAAGACCTCTTGAACCTGTCAAGACAGAAAAAAGAAAAATAGGAGATAATTATGGGGAGGGTAGGAGGGGCAAAGGTGGCAATGGAAAATGCTATGCTAAGAAATTAAGGAAAGAGTCCATGCTTGCTAGAGCTAAATCAGTCTTTATCACCCTTAAGACCATCCTGATTTTCTAAAGAAAATGTTCTTAAAACTATTCTCTTTAACATCACCCCTAGAATCACCCAAAAAAAATCCCCAGGCACCATCTTCTCCCTTCCTGTAATTCTAGGGTTGGGGGGAAGGTGAGAGAGAAATAAACCAACACACAGATATTAGTTTATCTTAATTCAGGAAGGCATTTGGAGGCCATTATGTAACTTCTGCGTCAGACATCCACTATCCCAATTTCAGGAGACCTTCAAACCACTAGTGTCCTCTAAAGTAGAAAGAGCCCCTTTTACGGTAAGAACTTACTTGCTGTTTTGCTTGTATAAGACAAAGCAATGACTAACAAGAGGTGATAAGTACCTTCATGAAGTGCCCTAGTACTTAGAAATCAGCCATTCTCATTTTCTGTGAAATCACAATCAAGAGAGCCTGAGGAGGAATTTGAACAGCTGACCCTCTTCTCCCCCTTCTCCTCATTCTTGGTCCTTTTCCTCTTCACAGGTATATTTTATTTTCATTTTTCCATCAATGGGCTCCCACACAACAGACCTACGTCCCCTACTTTCACCCAAGAAACAACTGAGTTCCTCTTAAATTCCTCCTGGACAGGTCATCTCCCAACACCCTCCTCAGTTTCCAGGTGACTCAGGGTTCTGGGAGCTCCGTCAAGAGAGGGCTGCAGTTCACAGTTTTGTCACCAGGGGCCTACAGAACTGCAGCCTTTACTGCTACTGTCAGAACTCAGAAACATCTCCTCTCCTCCCCCCCAAAAAAACCAAAAGTTGCCTCCAAAAAAAATGAGGTCAAACATTACTTGCTGTTCTCTGCAAAATCGGGTCAAGAAAAAGCTCATCTCCCGGAGGGAGAAGTTAGTAACAAATAAGGAAAGAAAGAGAAAGTGGAAAGAAAAAGACTTTGCTTAGAAAAAGTCAACTTTAAAAATGGGGGGGGGGGAGAGAATAATCACTATTTCATCTTGATTCAGTAGCCTAAGTATGGAAATAGTTAAGCCCTCCTTACTTTGAATAAATCAAAAATTCAAGGCTGCAGCATACCACAGTGATTCCCTCTTTACATATGACAAGAAACAGAATGGACCAGAAATCCCAAGCATCCTGAGCAGGGTCTCCCCCCGGCCTGCACAGGTTACCCCACCAGGGTCAGGGCCGTGGACCTTTAGCGGCAACATTCATTTCCTGAACAGGACAAGTCCTCTTGACTATAAAACTAATAGGAACTTCCTCGCATGGCAAAGTCAGACGGACAGGGCTACTTGTCACTGGCCACGCAGGAGGAGAATGCTGGTTCCCATTAGTGGGTTATGATGCCAGGTGCTACTAATAAGGTCCATCAGCCAGAAACAAGAGCCTGCTAAGTCGTCCTTCTAGCTCTGGAAGTAATCACAACTCTGGGCTTGGCTGGGGGAGGGAATTTCTCTGGAAGGAGGGGGCCGGAGGGAAGAGTGGTCTGAGCCACAGAGATGCTACACTAGCATCTAAATGGCCAAATTAAAATGTTTTCATATATAAATTTAAAACAACACTGCATGTCCCCCCAGCTACTGAAAGAGGCTCCCCAAATTAACATTAATAATGTTTCTCTAAAACACTCAGGGCCTGATGGATCACATAGAGGGGCTCTAATGGTCGGCTGCATCTGTTTCTCACTATGACATGGAGATCTGTGCCAGTGGATCTAATGCCATTCCTAACAGCATTCAGTTCATCCATTTGGAGATAAATGCAGAGGAAGGTGGCAAGAAGGTTTCCTACCCCCAAAACCCTCTAACGCAACAAATTTTGGATGACTCTCCCACTAAAAGCCACCACCACATTAAGGATAACGGTAAGAAAAGGTCACTCAAGTGCAAAGCATGTTTTGTTTAGCATAATGCTGCTATTTTGAATGAGAGATATAGTTATATTTATTGTTTGAGAGTGTTTGAACAAGACTATCATGTCCAATCCAGCCCAGGATTTCTTTTTGAACAAAACATCCACTGATTAAAAACTCCAACAACTCCCCTTGATCTCTTTCAGGGTCTCAGAAAGTGCTTTCTTGTGTCTCACTTGAATCCCTCTGAGAGCAATCCAAAACAGAATCTGTTCAAAATAAGAAAACAAATCCTCTAGGACTTCCCGGGGATTCTTCACTAAAAGGTCATTTGGATAGATTTCAGGTGCTTTCGTGAACTTAGATGGAGAAAAAAAATACATCTTTATTTTCACTAACCTTTGGTTTTTCTTTGTAATCCTACATATTTTATTTTATACATTTAAAATATTATTCTGAGAAGGGGTGCATGAGTGCGAATCGGCTGGGGAGTTAACTGTGAATCTGCTGTGGCTGCTGAGCATTTCCCAGAATTGCCATGTTCCAGCCCCAGTCCAAAAACAAGTTTCTGTGGTTTGAAAACAAAACAAAACAAAAGAGGTACCCACTCACCTCCTCTCTGTCACCCTTGAGAAAGGATACATATAGACAAAATCTGACATCAGTCTTTTAGGCTAAATTTGTACACCAGGAGTTCAAGGGTTTTAAGGAGAAACAAGCAGAGGGGAATTTCTAAGCATGTTACCTTGAAATTTATCACTTGAAAATTTTAATGTTAAAAATATATAGCAGTCTCTTCCTTAATTTCTCTCTCTCCCTCTTTTCTTTCCTTTTCTATCTGTTTTCTGACACCCACACACAGTAGAACTACATCCTCAGACATACTGACCCTTCTCCTATAGGACCACCCAAACTCTGCCTGAAACCCACCTGAAACCTTGGATTTGTTCAACCAGGTCTTTTCCCCAACTCTCTAAAATCAAGTATCACTAACCTTTAGGATTATTTTCAGACTTTTCACAATAGGGAAATTGGGACTCGGTAATATTAAGATTTGCCTCTAGATCATTAGGTTGACTCCTCAATCCCTAAAGTCACACTCCTTAACAGAAAAGAATCAGCCAGCACTGAGCCCTCCTCCATCAGGACCTAATAGTCACTCATGCTAATTGCCTCTTCCTCTGTGATTCAGTCTGCATTGTAACAGACAAGCATCAAGCTTTCTTGGGATTTAGGAACTAGGAGGATGAGGGGAAGATCAGCCCTGCTCTGAATTCTCCAAAGCAGAGCCACAGCATGTGACGCTCATGTCTGCCTCAGTTTACCCATCTATTGCGCAGGTGCAGACACATTCACAGAGCAACAGTCAGTTGATAGTCTGACAATCTGAAGGGATAAGGGAGCAGTGTCAGTGGAGAGATAGGTGCTGGATAATTTTAAACCAGAACTGGAACAATGCTCCCGGTCAATGGGACAAAGCATTCGCTGGATGACGCTAAATAAGAGATCAGAAAGATGGCAGGGTTTGCTCTGTGGGTATTGACCTTAAAATTGCAGCCCAGAAGACAGCAGCTTGAAGATACCATTAACCTCCTCTCTGATTTAGGAGAACAACCTCGGGACAGGAATAAATGATCCTCCACACCCCGATAATCATATCTTAGAATCCTGGATTTAGAGTCCATAGGGAATGGACCTCAAAGGCCCATCCAGCCTCTCATTTTATAGTTGAGACCCAAAGAGATTTAACTGTGATTTGTCCCAGGACAGCAGAAATGAGAAAAAGTTAGAATTTGAACTGAGATCCCCTGCCTCCAAAGACACAACATCTGTCTGCCACACCAATTCCCCTTTGTGTCACCCAGTGTTTTGGTAAACAGAGGCTTTTACCACACAAATTCTCTATCTATCTACAGAATTGTCTCAGTTTATAAAATTCCAATATATAAAAATCCAATTTATTATGTTTAGAAGAATTGCACATATTTGACCTATATTGGATTACTTGGTATCTAGAGGAGATGGGGAGGGAAGGAGAAAAAAATTTGGAATACAAGGTTTTACACGGATGAATGTTGACTATTATCTTTGCATGTATTTTGAAAAATAAAAAGCTATTATTATAAAAATCCAAATTTATAAAAGATGATTTAAAGGGAAGTTATTTGCATCTTAAAAAAAGATTCTCTACCTTAAGGGTTTGCCACAGAATACATTTATGAATTTATCTTAGAACATTTTAAATGGGATACAATGTATGAAAAAATTCAATTTATAGAGGGAAAAAGTGTGTAAAATGAAGGACACCTGGATTCATTTACAAGGCATTTAAGACTTGCACCTTTAATTTTCATTAGTCTTGTTTTAAAGGTCGTTAATAAAACAACCACACACACACACCCAAAAAAATGAAAGTGATTGGAAATGTTTTCCTCCAATCTTCACAAGAAGTCAAGGAGCTGTGAATGGAATTTGATTTAACAGTTTGGGATAATCACTATTTTAAAGATTCATAAATACTTTTCCTAGAACAAGCAAGAGAAAAAGTGTTGCTGAATGATAGCTTTTTTTTCTTTCTTCAGCAATTAGCAGCTACATCCAATAGCTGCAGCAAATTAAAACAGGGCTTCTCACTGAGCCAAAAAGCAACTTTCATAAAGTGAAATTAAGTCATCTATCTATAAGTGTTTTCCAAAATCTCCAAAACTGGGTAAAAATGAAGTGGCCAATGAAAAGGTAAAATCAAACTATCTAATAACCCCCTAGGTGGACAGCAGTTTGGAGTCAGGATTCTCCTCTTCTTGAGTTCAAATCCGACATCAGATCTTGAGTAACTATGATCTGGGCAGTTTGCCTCAGTTTCCCCACGTGTAGAATAAGCTGGAGAAGGGAATGGTAAACTATTCTAGTATCTCTGCCAAGAAAACCCCAAATGGGGTCACAAAGAATTAGATATGACTAAAAAAATGATTGAAAACCCCCTGTATAGATAATTACTAATTAAAAGAATAAAAACTAATCACCAAAAAAGAGGGGAGGAAGGGACAAATGACATTCTAATTCAATCCAACTATCTTCAAGGTACTGAGCTAAGAAATACAAAGAAAATGTGAAAAAGTCTTTCTCAAGGCCATTACATCCTATGGGGACAATACAACATATAACCAGATAAATAATGTGATAATTTTGGGAATCAAAGAACACTAATAATTATCTAGGATCGTGAGAGATTTCTCATAAGAGGTGGCCAATGAGTGAGCCATGAAGGATGTGGGGGGGATTTCAAAGAGGTAATAGACAAGGGCAACATGAATTTGTGAATGAGCTACATATAAAAGAAGCTTGGTTCACTTGGTTGTCGATAGCCTCATCCTACAGAACGATCCCTCAGAAAAGCTTCTAAACATGGCTCACACTATGGTTTTCTTTTGCACACAGGGTCTTTCCATCCCATCTGGGCTAGGAGCCACTCATGGGTCCAAACTCAAAACTGAGAGGGGGCCTGGGGTTCCATCGCCAGGGGTTCACTGTATTAATGATGGATTTAGTACAAACCTCTAATTGGCTTTAGTTTAGAACAATCCACCAATCTTCATCTTTCCCCCAGGAGCAAGATTTACAGGCGTGCACCAACCTGCCCAGCCCCAAATCTTTTCTAAGAAAGTCAGGGATCTAATGTTTGCAGAAGGAGCAAGATAAGAAATGAGCTTGAGATCACCCCCAGATATCCCAGAGAAAGGCAGTGAAGTGTAAGGGAAAGCGCACTGACCTAAGAGTCAAAAAACAGGGCGGGTGCTTTTCTAGTAATGAAGCCCCTTGCTCAGAGCAACCCTGTGAGCATTCAGTCTCAGAAGTGAGGTTCAGAAAAGTGGCGATCACATTGACTTAGATCTAGGAAAGCCCTTAGCAATGGTCATCTTTTTCAACTTTTTTATTTACAGAGAAAGAAACAAGTCCAAAGGTTTTGGGGCAATGACGGTTGGGGTGGAATCAGTGAAGGAGAAGGGGAGATAAGTCTGTTGAGCACTGTCCATGCGTCACAGAAATGCCAAATAGCAAAGTTAGGATTCAAATATTGCTCCTTTGACTTCATATTTCCTCCACTACATCAGTGGGGATGTATGACTAGCTATCCGTGTGATTCTGGGCAAATAATTTCTCATTTCTGGACCTCAGTTTCCTGATTTACAAAATTAAAGAGATGAACTAAAGTAGTGGTGAAAGAAAGATTTTTCTTTCTTCTGAAAGAGAAGCAGAGTCATTAAACCATATCTAAAAATCCCTGCTGGCTGCATATTAACTTAGAAAACCACAAATTGACATTATCTGTGTTTTGTTGTATTTTGATTTATTTTGTTAAATATTTCCCCACTATTTTAATCTGGTTCTGACTACATACCACTGGGCTGCAGTCTGATAAATCTCGATTAAAGGATATTTAACAGCCTTAAAAAAATAATTCTTCCATCTATCTACTTGATGGGGACAATTCAAGGCACAGAATCTTATTGTCCAAGACAGACTTGTGACAGAGCTGTGAACATTTTATCTATTGAAGAGATAGATAAGATTTCTCATTTTGAAGCATTCTTTCTGCAGGAGATGAGGGGAAGGATATTGTATGACGTGACCTCGATAAAATGACTGAAGCTATGCCTTAGAAGACAAAGCAGCCCCTACCCAAATCTCCTGCTAAAAGTGTTCTCCCTACTGCATCTTAAGAAACAAGATCCAATATTCAGAAGTTGACAAAGTCCATACAAACTACCTGTTGCTCCCACACACCATTCTCATATACCACCCCAGCTCCAGAACAAGTTGCAGAAAAACTTGTCAGTTCAATCGCCTAAGACTAATCTCCCCCTCCCTTTCACTAATTCCACCCCAACCACCATCCAGGCAAAGCTTAATTGCCAGGTGACTTTCCCACACCGACACTGTATTGGCTTTCTCAAGCCCCGTAGCCTGTTATTACAACCAGTTATTTTGATCAAACACAGTCAATTCTTCAACCTCCTGACATCAAATTCTCCAGTTTCTTAGTCTGTTTGACAACTGTTGTTGCTTTGGGGGAAAGGAGGAGGCATTTTTCTCATCATTTAGGTTTCCTAGGGCAAAGAGTGTTAATGCTGGAGCTTGAGGGATGAGCTAGAGGGTAAGAATCTCACACTGTATTTAGCATGTATTGGACTACCTGCCATCTAGGGAGGGGTGGGGGGAAGGAACAGAAGGTTCTGCAAGGGCCATTGCTGAAAAAATTACCCATGCATATGTTTTGTAAATAAAAAGCTGTAATCAAAAAGAAAAAACTCAAAACAAAAGATTTTTTTAACATTAAAAAAAATCTCCCACTGAAGCTCCACCTATGCATTCAGTCACTATTTCTGAACAGCTTGGGCCACGTGGCCCAAAGTTCCCCCAAAATGAAACAGGTCCCCTTCTCTTAATTTAGCTACCATCTCCCCAAGCTTCTGAGAAGCTGGAGGTTCACTGAGAAGATGATGGCCTATCCACCACTCATCCAGACTAGAATCTGCTCTAGTCTAGACTTCTTCTCATCCAGACTAGAGATTTGTAACCACAATAAGCACCCAACACATCCATGGATAGATTTCAGGCGGGTCTATGGATTTGAATGGGAAAAAAAAAATCACATCTTTGTTTCAATCTAAGTAGTTTCCTTTGTAATCTAATGCATTTTAGAGGTTTAAAAATATTTATTCTGAGAAAAGGTTTATAGGCTTCACCAGACAGCCCAAGGGATCCATGATACACAAAAAGAAGCCCTGACCTAGACTACTTTAATGGCCTCATGACTATTTTTCCTGCCTCCACTCTGTCTCCTCCCCAATCCAAACTTCATCTAGCTGCCAAAATCATCTCCCCTGTGTGCTATTATGATCCATCATTACAACCCTGCTTAGAAATCTTCAGGGGATCAACACGTTCAAAATACATGATCTTCTCCCCCTCCTCCCAAAACACATCCCTCCTCCTCACCTCATGAGGTACCACCATCCTTCTGGTCTGCCTCCCTCCATTCCCCTCACGTAGCCAATCACTTGCCAAAGGCTTGCATCCATTCTCTCTCTCCACTCCCACAGCCACCACTCAATTTCAAACCCTTACCGCTGCCCTCCTAGACTCTGCCATAGCTCCCTCACTAGCCTCCTGGCCCTTCTTCTTTTCTCTCTCCAATCGATTCTCCATACAATTGCTGAGAGAGGTTTTTAAAGCACAGATCTCCACCGTGTTACCATCCTGAGAAAGAAGCTTCAGTCAGCTCCCTATTACCAACCACTGGGATCTGACACAAACTCTAGTCTGACAGTCAAAGCCCTTTGATTTACCTGTATCATTTTATTGCATATTACTCACTTTCCAGCACCCTTTGGTCTAGCCATTCTTTTTCCTATTCCTCCCTATAACTCATCTCCATCATTTTGTACAGGCTCTCTCCTGGGCAAAACTTATGCTTCACTTTATTTACATAGTCCTGAATCCTTCCTCCTTTCCTGACCGCCTCCCCAAAATACCTTTTATTTACTCTTGTATATTTTGTATATCCTTATATGTCTCGGTGGACAAAATGTAAGGTACTTGAGGGCAGGATCTATTTCATTTCTCTTTATGTATCTCCAATGCTTAGCAAATAACAGTTACTTTAAAATGTTTGTTGATTTGCTAAATCCCACTGCCTACCAAAATAAAAGAGAAACTTGCCATCCTAACATTCTAGAGTCCCGACCATCTTTCCAGTCATCTCATGCTATACCCCTCCTTTACAAGTGCCACGTTCTAATGAGCCTTATAATCCTGGGCTCTCCCATGTTCTAATTAAATTTGTAATCCTGGGCTCCCCTTGGACTCTGCCCCTCAGAATAAGGTCTGAACTCCCTACTGCCTCCCAGCTCTGGCACCTAGTTGAATAGACCTTCCACACTGCCAGGAACTCCACAAGTGATCATTGATGTGATTCTACAACGAAATGCAGGGGAAGGGTGAGGCAGCTGACTGGACGAGGCCTTGATCTCTGCTCCATCCCATCTCTAGAGAATTCTGTTCTGTCCTGCAGTCCAATGGTAGCGTGAAAGTCTGAAGCACAAATGGTATCAAGCAGGATGAGGAAGGAACTAGAACCAAGGCCATAGGGAAACTGGCTGAAGGAGCTAAAGACATTCAGCCTGGAGAAGACAGGACACAACTGTCATCCTCAGCTCACGAGGGACTATTAAAGAAGGATTAAACTTGTTCCCCTTGGCTTTAGACTAGATGCAGTGAGAAGTGGAAGGTAATTGGTCTGGACTGGAGAATTGTTCCACCTCCTGCCTGAGCATTGAGTACACTGATGACTACCTCTAGGAAATGGCTTGCAGAGGATTTCTGCATTATATGAGAAATCTGGCAATAGGAGCTCTTAGATAACTGTTTAATTGGGTATTGCCCACCTTCTAATCCTGGATCTTACATTTTTATTGGCTCTTTCTTCAAACCCTTCAAGAAGCCTGAATGAATTCCCTCTCCCCAAGACAATCCCCTACCTTCAAGAGTCGGCTGAGAGATCACCTCCTCCATAAAACCTTTCTTTAGCCACCACAACTAAAAATGATCTCTCCTTTCTCAAATTCCTTATAACCTAGACCCCTCTCCATTGAACTCAGCATATTCTTACCCAGTACAATTCAAATAAACCTCCTCCATAGCACCCCACTCATCCCTTTAGACTGTAAACTTTATGAAAATAAGGAATTCATCTTATCAATTTTTGTATCCTCACTGCCTAGCGGGTGTCTTGCACTTAATACCTCAACAAACATCTACTGAATTGAATGTCATGTCTTTCCATGGGGAGCACTTATCATCAGGAAGGAAGTGGGAGGAAAACTCAAGCTGAGGGCAGAACTTGGTATTACTGCACCTGTGTTTGTCACAAATTTACTTCTTATCGCCTGTGTGACCTGGATAAGAAACTTAATATCCCTGGATCTCAGTTTCCTCATCTGTAAAATAAAGGAGGTGGACCAGACGACCTTTTTTAACTTAGGCATAACACCATGGTCAACTCACATATGACTGTGGCTCCCACATAGTGATCCATTCTCTATTCTGAGTAAGAGAACCTTTAGCATGCAGTGCCAGCAAGAAGAGCTCCCAAAGACTCTCCACTCTCTTGCACAAACACCGAACACATAGCAACATACAATGGGGCAATGCACATGAGCCCGCACAACTAAATCTCCAGAAAATTTTATCTAATGGGGAGACATACATAGGTTGGTTTTGACTTGATATAAGGAAAAACTTTCTAACAATTAGAGCTATTCAAAAGATGGGGTGAGCAGAGGGGGTAGGGAGTAAGCTCTCCCTCCCTATCTGGGATCCCTTCTCCTTTGTCATCAGACAAAATCTAGATGCCCATCTGTTGGCTATCTTGGAGAAGATTCCCATGAGATATTAATTGATCTAGATGATCGATGAAGTTCTAAGATTGAGATTCTGTGACTGTTTACTCTCATTTCTGGGGACACAAAAAACAGCATTAGAACAGCAAGCACCAAGGGCATTCTGTTGGGTACTATGGGAATATTCCATAGTGTGCAAGCTGGTTTGCAGTCAGGGGAGAACAGCCTCCTAGAGTTTGTATACCTTTAACTACTCTGTTCATGATACAGGACCTTTCCTTTTCAGTAAACTAAGGACTAGAAAGCTGAGAAAATATTTCCGCCATGCCTTCATTTTCCATAGCGTTTAACATTAAATATCAATATACAGGAAAAGATGACAAAATTGTTTGGTAAGGGTCATTTTTAGAAGATTCTGGGGAAAGTGATAAATGTGCCAAAAAGACACATTTTGGTATTGGTTGTTGTTTATACCCACCGGAAGGAGCGCTACTTTTAACCTGAGCTCAGCTGCATTTTCCATGTCTTACTTGGTGAGTCTTGGGCCTACCCATTGGGCAATATCAGAACAGATTCCGGCTGGGCTGAGATTAGATCAGGTGTGGTACACAGCCCTGGGGTGAGAAGGGTGGAGATGATTCCAATCCACCCCCACACCGGACACACAAAGCCGCAATGACACTCAGTGCTAAAAACCTGTATGAGCAGAACCGGTTTTATAAGCAATTTTTCATGTCTGTGGTAGAGGCTAGGATATAGAGGGGTGGAGGGGGTGGGTGACAATAAGTGGGGACACCACCACCCAAACCCCAGAAAATGAAAAAAGAATGGGGGTAGGAATTTGGAGAAAACTTCACATGGCAAGTTTAAAACAAAAGAAAATTAGACTTCTCAACTTTATAGAATTAGAGTTCCAAGAATAAAAATTTACAGACATAGCTTGATTAAAGCAAGATAAAAAATACTACTATTCATGCCATCTGTAATTATTCATCACCTGTTGGTGAATGCTCTCCTTTCAAGGACAAGACCCCATAATAAATAAAAATAAACAGGTCCGAACAGAGACTGTCAGACCCAGTTTATCAAATCTACCCATGAGAACATCTTCCCCACTAACTCAAAAAGGTTCAAAGGGAAAAGTCCACAAGCTAAACTGGAACGGAGGACAGAGTTCAGAACCTGAGGCTATACCAGCCACCACCAAAAAAGTTTGTGGCTAAGATAAAACTGTTTGCAACATTCTAACCTATATTGCTCTTATCTCTGCAGCTACCACTAGTTGAGAACCAGAGAATCTGAGACTGAATAATACACACATACCAAACCTAAAAGGCAGCTAAGGCGACAGAGAATGTTGGTCTTGACATTTGGAAGACTCATCTTCATGAGTACAACCTGCCTGTGAGACCCTGAGCAAAATAGGTCAACCCTGTTTGCCTCAGTTTCCCCATCTGTAAAATGAGTCAGGGAAGGAAATGGCAAACCCTGTCCAAAAAACTCCAAATGAGGTAATAAAAAAATCAGAGACCCAAACACAAAAGAAGAAGAGCAAATCTGGGGAGAAATCTGTCCAAAGAGATGCCCAGAACTACTTCTCCACTGTCTAAATCTAGCCATGTAGGTCAGGACCAGAACCACTTCTCCACCCTCTAACTCTAGGTCAGGACCAGAACTACTTCTCCACCGTCTAACTGTAGGTCAGGACCAGAACCACTTCTCCACCCTCTAACTCTAGGTCAGGACCAGAACCACTTCTCCACCCTCTAACTCTAGGTCAGGACCAGAACCACTTCTCCACCGTCTAACTCTAGGTCAGGACCAGTAATACTCTACCATCTAACTGTAGGTCAGGACCAGAACTACTTCTCCACTCTCTAACTCTAGGTCAGGACCAGAACCACTTCTCCACCGTCTAACTCTACATCAGGACAAGAACCACTTCTCCACCCTCTAACTCTAGGTCAGGACCAGTAATACTCTACCATCTAACTGTAGGTCAGGACCAGAACTACTTCTCCACCCTCTAACTCTAGGTCAGGACCAGAACCACTTCTCCACCATCTAACTCTAGGTCAGGACCAGAACCACTTCTCCACCCTCTAACTCTAGGTCAGGACCAGAACACTTCTCCACCCTCTAACGCTAGGTCAGAACCAGAACCACTTCTCCACCTCTAACTCTAGGTCAGGACCAGAACCACTTCTCCACCATCTAACTCTAGGTCAGGACCAGAACCACTTCTCCACCCTCTAACTCTAGGTCAGGACCAGAACCACTTCTCCACCCTCTAACTCTACATCAGGACAAGAACCACTTCTCCACCTCTAACTCTAGGTCAGGACCAGAACTACTTCTCCACCCTCTAACTCTAGGTCAGGACCAGAACCACTTCTCCACCCTCTAACTCTAGGTCAGGACCAGAACCACTTCTCCACCGTCTAACTCTAGGTCAGGACCAGAACCACTTCTCCACCCTCTAACTCTAGGTCAGGACCAGAACCACTTCTCCACCGTCTAACTCTAGGTCAGGACCAGAACCACTTCTCCACCCTCTAACTCTAGTCAGGACCAGAACCACTTCTCCACCCTCTAACTCTACATCAGGACAAGAACCACTTCTCCACCATCTAACTCTAGGTCAGGACCAGTAATACTCTACCATCTAACTCTAGGTCAGGATCAGAACCACTTCTCCACCCTCTAACGCTAGGTCAGAACCAGAACCACTTCTCTACCGTCTAACTCTAGGTCAGGACCAGAACCACTTCTCCACCGTCTAACTCTAGGTCAGGACCAGAACCACTTCTCCACCGTCTAACTCTAGGTCAGGACCAGAACCACTTCTCCACCGTCTAACTCTAGGTCAGGACCAGAGCCACTTCTCCACCCTCTAACTCTAGGTCAGGACCAGAACCACTTCTCCACCCTCTAACTCTAAGTCAGGACCAGAACCACTTCTCCACCGTCTAACTCTAGGTCAGAACCAGAACCACTTCACTACCGTCTAACTCTAGGTCAGGACCAGAACCACTTCTCCACCCTCTAATGCTAGGTCAGAACCAGAACCACTTCTCCACCGTCTAACTCTAGGTCAGAACCAGAACCACTTCACCACCGTCTAACTCTAGGTCAGGACCAGAACCACTTCTCCACCCTCTAATGCTAGGTCAGGACCAGAACCACTTCTCCACCGTCTAACTCTAGGTCAGAACCAGAACCACTTCTCCACCGTGTAACTCTAAGCATTTAGGTGCTGGTGTTAAGAGTCAGATATACCCCAGTTCAAATATGTCTCTGATTCTAGATGAGCAACCTCAGGCAAATTTATCACTAAGTCTTCTCAGTCCCAGGTTTCTCATCTGTAAGATGTAAGATTAGCCAACAGGTATAAAGTTCTTGGCAAACCTTAAAGCTCCCTACATAGGCTTTTGTTGTTGCGCAATCATTTTCAGTCCTATCTGACTCAGAGACCCCTGTGAGATTTTGTTGGCAAAGACACTGAAGGGATTTGACATTTCCTTCTCCAGCTCGTTTGTAGAGATGAGGAAACTGAGGCAGACTTAAGTGTCAGAGGTCAGATTTGAACTGCCTCCAGGCCCAGCCCTCCCTATGTGCTAGCTAGGATTACCCACTCTCCCTGGGGCGTGCGACCCCCTTGCTCTAGACTCAGAAGATGAGCTGATCCTTCCAAGGCCCAGAAGAAAGAGTGGGATCCTACCTGTGCTGCTCCACGGCGTCATTGTCCGGAAGTTCAGCCCCACAGACGCTGCACTGCTCCCCCACGGCCCGGTTCTCCGTCTTCATGCCCACGGCCAGCTCGCCCAGTTTGCTAAAGAGCTCCCTCTGGATGAAGCCCTGTGGCAATAGCCCACCATAGGTGCTAAAGTCCATGGAGACAGCCAGGGCCGCTGGCTGCATGTGCAGGGTCGAGGTCATAGAGGACGGCATGCTCAGTACCGAGTCCGCTTTGTGATTGGGAAGAACAGAATAGATGCCCAGGTGCTTGTCAGCCGAGCCGACGGAGTGCTCGGGCCGGCCAGGCGGGGCCTGGCTGGCTTCGGCAGGGAGCGCCGGCTGCTCCGAGGTCTCCTCCCGTCCGTAATGCAGCTCCCGAGCGCTGGTGATGACGCTGCTCCTGGTGGGCGTCCCAGGCCCGTCCTTGCTCCTCTCCTCGGCCTTGTCCCCGCCACCTGCGGAGGTGCTGGACTCGGCGGCCCCCGGGCTGTCCTGCCCGGGTGCCTCATCCACCTGCATCATCTCGGTCTTCACCTCGGTCACCCCGGGGTGCCGCCCGACGCTGGCCAAGCCGGACTCGTCGGGCGCTCCGGGAGGCTGCAGGGCTCCTTGGAGCAGAGACTGCCCGATGCTCATCAAACTATCCACCGCGGCCTTGGTGGGACTCATGGCTGCCAGGCCGAAGGAGGTGGAGCCAGACGGGTTCTGCTCTGCTGGGGCTCCGGGGAGATGCTGCCCGGCCACGCCAGCGTACCCACCGTCCTCGATGGAATGCTTCGAGATGAAGATGTTCTTGAGGTACCTCGCCTTTCGGTCCTCCTCCTCCTCGGCACCGCCATCCGCCATGGCAGTCTCCGCGTCATTGTCATCCGAGGCCTGAATGGTTTCCAGGATCTTCAGACACTGCTCTTCCAGGTACTCGATCTCCAGGATCTCTGCTGCGTACAGCAGGTCATCCAGGTCCTCGGCCTTGGCCTGGAGGGTGGCCGTATAGGCGTACTCCAGGATCTGCTGGAAGGTCTTTGGCGACAGGAAGTCCAAGGTGTAGTGCTGGCTGTTTCGGTGAAAAAGGATCTCAAACATCTTGCTGGTGCAGGCCAGGACTGTCCGGTGAGCATGGAACTCCTGACTGTCCACCATGATGACCACATCACACAGGGTCCCTGCCAAGCGCATCTGGTTGGCTTTGCACAGCAGCCCCGTGGGGTGGCTGGGGTTCTGCAACTGGATCATGCCCATCTTTGTCAGATCCATGGCACTGTCCGGGGCTTAGGCATGAGGCTGCTTTCCTTCTGGTCTCTTGCAGGGTCAGCTAGAGAGAAAGAAAAAGGAAATCAAGGAAGAAACATAGAGATTAATCTATAATCCCTAGAAAAGGAGAAATTCTGAAACCAAGTTTCCTGAGTAAGAAAATCTTAGCACATAGTAGCTGCTTATTTTGATTGACCGAAGTCTGGAAGCAGAAGGGTTTTAGATCTGTAGTTTTGAGAGGATTTTTCCTTTTTTTTTTTTTTTTTTCCCTTTCTGGAAGCCTGCTTTTAAAAGCCCAGAGTTGGTGGAAAAGAAAAGAAGGTTTTTTTTGCCTTTACTCTTTTCCTACCCCATAACAGATTTACTCTATCAGATATGCTACCAACAGCTCTATAACGAGAAATCAAAATCAAATTCTATTCTGTGGTTTGGGGGAGAGTGGGGGTCTTTTAAAATGTTTTAGCTTAGGGGAATGGCATTATCTTCCACAGTCACCTCCAGAGATATTACTCACATATGAATCCTGAAAAATAACAAGCATTTAGTCCCTCCTTTAATTCAGCATCCAAAATTACACAGGAGCTAAGATTTTCCTCTCTAGCTCCTATAGGGGCAGCCCTCCAAGTTCCAGGACAGACTAAAGTCTCACCCTCCCATTCTTCAGTGTGGCAGCCCCAGGGGCAAAGTCCAGGAGAGCTAAGGGCAGGACCCTGCAAGAGACCAACCCATGAATGGCTATTGCTCTTCTCCCTATATCCCTATCATGAGCAGCCAGCTAATGTCCAGCTCTGCCCCCAAAAGACATCCTTTAATTTTAAATTCCTGCCCCCTCTCCCTCACTTTTAGGCTAACCCCCACCACCTTTGAAGCAGCTAGATATCACAGCAGTGTAGGATGATAGACTTGCTTAAGGTCAGGAAGATCTGAATTTGAATCCAGCTTCACACAGTAGCCATGTGACCCTGAGTACTTAATCACTTACTCTCCCCTGGTCTCATCTTCCTTATCCTTAAAGTGGAGCTAATAATAGCACCTACCTTCCAGGGTTGTTTCGAGGATCAAATGCGATAATAATTGCAAAGTGTTTAACACAATGCCTGGCACAGAGAAAGTGCAATTATTATTATTCAATCTCTGGCAGGAACATTTGAGGAAGCCAGAGCAGGGAGGTATGGTTTATTTAGTATAAGATACTAGAAATACACTCTGTAGCTGCAGTACACACAGTAGACAGATGCCTACAGAATAATAACTACTCACATTTTTGTATCTCTTTATATTGCTTTACATACAACATCAGTAGGCAAGGCAAGGCAAGGGATAGTACAGCTATCCCCATTTTTCAGATAAGGAAATTTGAACTCAAAGAAGTTAGGAGACTTGAATTTAAGTCAATTCACTACATTTATTATGCCCATCCTACATACAAGGCACAGGGATTAATATATACATACATACACATATGTATATATATATATACACACACACACACATATATATACACATACACACACATATATATTTGTCCAAAATCTCAGTATTAAACAGAGCATTGTATGTATTTAATACCATAGATCTATGATAGGAGAGTTTAAAAAGAAGTGTATGGATAGGTCACATAAACAGAATGTGATCAGCATGAGATATCAATTGCAGGGCCAAGGGGGAGTTTCTAAAGTACATATGCTGTATCCTATGATCTAGGATGTCTAACCTGGGATAAAGTTTGTTCCATGGGACAGGATTTTGAAATGTGGGCACCAGTTATGATGGGGAAATAATAATCCCTGACTAGAGGTACTGTAAATATATCTAGCCCTGAAGCAAAACTAAAAAAAGGAGAGGATCAGATATAAGGACCACTCAGGGTCATTAGCAGAGCTCCTTGGTTTCCCAGATTGACTTCAGTGGTGATGGGAATAGTGAAAAGCCCCCTCTCTCTTACTCCCTCACACCCAGCTGTTGGCAATAACTGACTGAACTGGAGAGAAGCAAGGAGGAAGGACACTCCCCTCACACACATACTCAGAAAAATCTCCTAAGGCCCCAAGGAAATTGAGCCCGAGGAGGGGGTTGGGAGGTGGGGAGTGGTAAATCTGTCCAGCAAGACTGAAGGGGTTAATAAGTCAGCTATTCCTTTTTAAGGTACCTCTGTGGTCCTTAACCAGGTGGAAGGGGTGGAGGAAGCTTAAAGTATAATGGAAAGCTCCCATTTGAAAAAGGAGATGGGGTTTTCAAATAATTAGGAGTTTGATCGGGGAGAGTCACTTGGCTCAGTTTCCCAATCTTTCTCCTCCTATCAGATCCATTATCTAAAAGAGGGAAAACACAACAACGGCCCGATTCCTCTTCTCCCACATACATTTTTGCAACCAAAATGGTCTTTGAACTGAATCCTGGGGACTGCAGAAAGATAGTATTAGCACTCGACTGAGAGAAAGAGCAGCAGAAACATTCTCACACAACCCCCACCCCCCAAGTTCCAACTTAAGTAAGAACCCCATGGAGGACTCAGAAATGACTTTAAGAAAACTTGAGGAATCAACTTTTCTCGGGGAGCTGGAAACCATAAGGAAGGAAAAAGTAGGACTGAGGAAAAGACCCAAGGGAGGGAAATCGAGTCCCAGACGACTGGACACAGAATCTCCAGCCATCTGAGGGAAAGGGGAGGGAGAAGGAGGGAAGATGAAAAGAAAAACCCCAAAGCCACCCCCCCCCCCCCCCCCCCGGTGAAAAGCCAACAAGGGGTCTGCAGCCATCTTCTCCCCGCCTCCTTGCAGAGAAATGGGTGGGTGGGAGTAGGGCAAGGGATGATCAGAGGCGACTAGAAATTCTAGTATCTAGCCAAATGAGTGTCTGTAACAAACATACACCGCCGGAGAGCCGGCGTGTCGGCTAAGTGTGAGAGTGCGTGTCTTTATGTGAGTGTGCTCATTAAAGTGCCTGCGTTTGTGTGCGAATACGAGTGTCTGAGCGTGAGAGAATAGACGGGTGCCTGCCTGCCTGCTTGCCAGTCGGCGTGCGAGTGTGAGAGTGTCTTGTGTGAGTGAGCGTGCCTGTGCGTGAGTGTGAGACCAGGCATCCCAAATGCATCAGGTGCAGCGCCGCCGGCACAACCCGCCCTGCGGCCGGCTGAGAGCGCACCGAGTGCTCGGGCTCCGCGGCCAGTCCCGCCGGGAGGACCGGAGAAAAAAAACCGGCTCCCGGGAGAGAAGGACACACATGCACACAGAGACCTGGTCACTCTATGCGACCCCTTTCCTTTCCTCCCCACCAAAAAATCAAGTCACCGCAAGAAAAAGAAATCCTCACGTTTTTGTTTTCTTTCCCAAAAGAAACAAAACCGAAACACGTTCTAATTCTCACTCCCTTCCCAATACAACCAGTCCCGGCCCCCAGATCCTAGCTGCCCAGCCGGCCAGTAAATAAATACACGAATAAATAACCACAATCCCATTTGGCTCCCGCGCACCAGTCGGCATACATATGAGCCCTGACCGGCTCCCGGTTCGCCGCCTTCCCCTGACCATACAAAGCCTCCCCCACGGCTATCCACCCCTTAGCCCAGCCGACTGCCCAACCCCGTCTCTTACACCCAGACCCTGTCCTGCAAGGGAGGGGTCGGCAGGGGGGAGGCAGCTGCGCCCGAGCTGACAGCCGGGGCTCTCCCCTTATTCCCCTTCGGCAGCAGCGGCGGCGGCGGCTGCAACAACAGCAGCACCAGCAGCTTCAGCAGGGGAGAAAGGCAAAGAAAATGAGGCGAAGCCAATGGGCCAGAGTGGCCGCAGCGAGCGCGCCCCCCCCGGACCTCTCCAGCCCCCCGTGCGCCCGGGCGCGCGGCGCCGGCTAGACCGTGCGCCCCTCCCCGGCCCCCCACTCACCGCTGCCGAGCCGTGCGCTCTGGGGTGGGTGTGCGTGCCTGTGGGGGTGTGTGTGTGTCTGTGTCTGGGAGGGGTGTTGTGGTGGAACTGTTGCTCTCGGTATTACGGCGGCGGCGGCGGCATAGCCCGGCAGTTCGCAGTACCCGCTCTCATCGCCCTTAACTCCTCTCTGCTGCGAGGTTAGCAAATCACCACCGGCTGCGGCGCCTCCGCCGCGTCCCACGTCAACGCCGAGCCCCCTCCCCTGCGAGGCCCCGGCGCCTCTCCATCTTTAGTGCTGGCGGCCGAGCGCGGCTCCCTGCCCACAGCTGCCCCCCTTCCTCCCTCCCTCACCCCCCCTCCTCTCCCCGGGCTCAGCCCTCCCACCCCCTGTGCTGGCCGAGCCGGGCGCTCCTCCACCGTCCCCTCCCCTGCCTGCTGCTTTTCCCGGCTCCGGGCTTCGCCTGACATCTAGCTGTTGCTGGGGCGGCAGCGCGAGCGGCTCGGTTGCCGAGGGAAGAGGGGACCTGGAGGACGAATTGGGGAACTGGGGATTTTTGGAAAGGGGAAAAAAAGAAGGGAGCCAGAACAACAGCGTCCAGCTTTGGACACCCCTTTCGGTTTTTGTTTTTTTATTTTATTGTGTCCCCACTCCCCGCCACCCACCCTTCTAGGCTCGAAGTTTCCTCCCAGTTTGTGTATGTGTCCCAATTAAGAGTATGCTAGACCCTTTCCCCCTCAATTCAGAGCATCAAGCATTATTTCTCCCAATCTTGCATCCCTAGTTTCTGTTTCTAACCTGTTTGTAGGGTGTCCTTCCCCACCTACCCCCCTCGGTCTCCTGCTCACCCCGCGATCCTCTGGAACTGCAAAGCTGTAGTCCAGAGCAGATTTTTCTGACTTAGGTGGGTTGTGGGAAGCGAGCAGGTGGAAATCTCCGAGTAGGGGAGAGTGGGGGGTGGGGGGCGAGATTCACAAAACGCCTGCCCCATTTTCCCGACCCTGATCCTGCGAGGAAAAGGAGGAGGAGGAGTTCGGGGCCAGAGGGAAACTTCTTGCTTTGCAGCAGTATCCTGGAGGGTCTCTAGCTGGGAGGAGGTGGTTTCTAGGCTTCCCCCCACCCTCATCAACCTACTGTCAGCGCAGCGCAAAATGCTTGAGATAATTCTGACAAGGGACTCAGAAAAGTCGACCGCATTTTCCCCAGATGGCGCCCTGGTTCCTTAGGGGACAGGTGGAGTCCAGAACCCCGAATTGGGCAGACAATGGAAGTAAACCTGATCCCTTCGCGGATGGCCCTGTGACACACCTCAATCCCTGGCTTCTTTCCTAGTACCCCAAGGGTAATCTAGAGAAAGATTTGCAGAGGGCCAGGAAAAAGGAGCAGCTCCTGGAGTCTCCTCCTAAGGCGACTGACAGTAAACATGGAGGAGCAAGTGGTGGAAATTGGCGACCCTAAATATGCTGGAGGGAGGGAAAGGGGGTGCATTGCTATCCCGAGGAACCTGAGCATACCAAACCTAAGGTTAAAGGAGGGCTAGAGGCACTTTTTTGGCCCAAAGCTGTGTCCGACTTGGACGAGGTTTCGAGCGATGAGCGCCTCCCCACGATCTGTTGTGGACACGCGTGAGATTGGAGCAGAGTCGTGGATTTTTTTTTTTTTTTTACCTAGGATGCATACATACCCAAAGGAATATGTATATATTCGAGGTCTTCGAACCCTTACGTCTAGATTAGGGATCTTCCCCGCACACTTTAGGGAGGCAAAAAAGAAAGCAAAGGAAAAAGATAAAATCCGGAGCCTGAATACACATCACTCCCTCAATCTCCGGGTTCTTTTCAACTCTGAAGTTTGCTGATATCTGGACCCTCGTGGGCTTACTAAGATCAGGAATTCTGAAGTAGATCTGATTTGACTTCACGAGGGGGCTTCAGCTTGCGTCTAAATATCATAAGAATAATTACTAACACCTTTTAATAGAGCATTAAGGTTTACCAAGCACTTCCAGCACAGTCCGAAATTAGAAAATCCGGGTAAAACACGTACCATCCTCTTTCTCCTTTTACAAGGACGTCAAAGAAGTTGAGGATTTCTAAATAAGAATTGGGAGATGATCAGCTGGAAGAGATGGATCAAGTTACAGGCATTTGAAGATTGAACTGCATTAAATTGTTGATTGAATTGAATTGACTATCATTCTTTATACTGCATTATAATAATAACGTAATATAAAATTATACTGTTGATAATAGTAGTGTATTGATGTTAATAGTGGTTTATAATTTAGTGTACTGCAATGAATAAAAATGCGTCTCTCGTTCTAACAAAAGTTAGTGGGTAAGGGGAGAGTAAAGGGAGGAAGGATTTAACTGGAGAACTAATAACACCGTAGTGAGAGAGAAGGCAGAGAAAGAAGAGGAAGAAATACACCTTCACTAAGTGGATTTCATTGACTACAACCACAAAAACATAAGACACCTTCCCCACCACCAGCCCCTTTAAAAAAAAAAAAAAACTTGTTGAATTCACTGATACTGCCTAGCTGCAATTGGAAATAAGTATCTAGATGTCCCCATTCACTCAACCACCTTTTAAGAGCAGAGCAGCCTGAAAAACACATAATTAACCCCAGATCCTAATCTCCCATTAATCCTCAAATCAGCAAAGGAGAGAATCACTAGAAACAATAGAGAAGTGAGAACAATCTCACCCCCATTTCTTTTTCAATCCCCCACCTCCTCCCCAAATTCACTTTATGAGGAAAATCTCCCTTGCTTCATAAACTCTGCCCTTTAAAAAGCCTAAACCTTGTTAGTAAGTGTTAAAGAGAGATTAATGCCTGAATTTAAGAGGTAGAGAAGGTAACAAAAAGAGAGAGGCAGGAGAGCCTGTGGGCTAGGTGCCAGCTTTGGGCTGGAAGGCAGCATTTCCACTTAGCACTGAAGGCTGGCTGCACAGCAGTTTGATAAGGTTTATTGGGCCCAGATAAAGCGGCAATTCCTCCACCAGTCTCTACCATTTACAACTAGAGCTGTGTCCTTGGGTCCCAGGAATGCTGATGAGAGTCTCCAGTTCAGAGATTCTGTGTGGCAGCAACTGGATGGAAATCATCTTTATTTTATGATGTTATATTTGTAATTGCCCTTTCCTTGAATATGGTTAAGCCTGAATCATCTCTTTAGGTCCTTAAAAGCAGAAGCAATGGGGTAAGTTAGCATAAAAAAGCATTAGATTTTAAGCCAAAAGTTAATATCCCATCTCTTTAAGGAACTAGTGATGTGATTCTTGGGCAAGTCAAAATGCAATGGAAAGAATACTGGATTTGGAGCAAAAAAGGACCTGTGTTCTAATTCTCCTTCTGTTACTGTTTAGACAAGTTAACTTAAATTACTCAATTTCTTCATCTGTAAAATAAAGACCATCTTGGACAATATGACCTCAAAAGCCATAGGACCACAGGTTTTAAGTTAGAAAAAAATCTCAGAGGGCTTCTAGTTCTATTTCATGATTTTTCAGATGAGGAAACAGACCTAAAGAGGTATGACTTGTCCATCAAAGATAGGATTGGAACCCAGCTCCTTTTTTCCCCCCAAATTCAGTGTTCTTTTCTCTCCCATCCAGAAATCAGTGATTTCAAGTCACCTCTCCTTTCTTAGGCCTCCATTCCCTCAATTTGTGAAAATGAAGGTGTTGGATTAAATAATTTCAAAATATATCTTTCAGCTCTAACTCCTCTGTTCCTAGGATAGATTCCCAACTACCAGGCATAAATTAAGTAAGGTCATCCTTAGAGGCTGAATAAATTAACTTATTTTCCATTTGTTTTCACTTGAAATACACATTTAAAGAGCTGTGGCTGAGCTTGCCAGTCTTGGGACTGTTGAGCAGAGGGATGTGAGAAGCAGCTAGGAAAAGTAGATAAACTGCCTGAATTGGAATCCCCCTGAGTTCAAATCTGGCCCTTAGACATTCACCAACTGTGTGATCCTGGGCACGTCATTTAACTCTATCTCAATTTCCTCATCTGTAAAATGAACTGGAGAAGGAAATGGTATTATCTTTGCAAATAAAAGTCCCAATAGGAACAACAACAAAAATGTGAGAAGTAATTATAAGAACTAAATTATAGATATAGGGCTTTTTGGTTTGTTTTCCTCTTCAAGCTCAAGAGATAAATAGTGCTATTATTTTTTTTTACAGATAAGGAAACTAATGTGTATTTTTTCTTTCTCATTTTTTCCTTTTTGATCTGATTTTTCTTGTGCAGCATGATAAATGTGGAAATATGTATAGAAGGATTGCACATGTTTAACATATATTGGATCACTTGCTCTCTAGGAGAGGAGATGAGGGAAAGGGAGGGAGAAAAATTTGGAACACATGGTTTTGCAATGTATGTTGAAAACTATCTTTTCATATATTTTGAAAATAAAAATATATTACTTAAAAAAGATAACCTGAGAAAAGTATGTTAATAAAAGAAGTCATGTTCATAAGGGCCAGATTCAGTGTACTATGTTGCTTCTGAAATAAAGAGAATTCAGAAATGGTAAGAAGATCTGAAAATAAAAGCATTAAAGATAAGTTTTTGCTCTGGTCCCCCACTTTTAGTTCATAGGCCAGTTCAATACACACATAGTCAAAAAAGGACAAAATCTTATTGGAGATAGCCCACATAGAAACTTACCTGGATCATTCAAGACTCAGACTAGACTCTAGGTGGCATAGTGGATAGAATATTCCATTTGGAGTCAGAAAGATTTGAGTTTGAATTCCACTCTTAATAGGTTACATTGGATATGGCTGTTCCACTTTTTGCTTTTGACTTTTAAAATGAGGTCTCAAATAAAATAAAATAAAATGAACTCTCAATTGCCTCTCATATTCCTTCTAGCTCCAAATCTATGAACCTATGATCTTTGATAATTCAAGCAAAAGAAGGGAATTTTAAATTAAAATAAGATTCCAATTTAATCATCATGCTTGGGAAATGCGCTATGGTAATGAATTACTATTTTTTTTTTGGTAAATTAAGGGTTAAATACTGTAATCCTTTCTGTTTCAAACCTTCTGGTTGAATGACTTGCTTTAAAAAGAAAGTCTTTTTTTTCTTTAGTAATTAGAACATTTATTTTTCTTTTAAATAGTTCAATTACATGTAAAATCAATTTTTAACATTTCTTTTATAAAATTTTGTATTCCAAATTTTCTTTTCTTCCCTCTTTTCTTTCCCTTCTCCCTAAGAAGATAAGCAATTTGATATGGATTATGTAAAAAGCACATCTTTTTTTTTTAATATAAACTAGATTTCATTTTCAGAAACCTTGTGATTGGAAAATGTACAACTAAGTCCAAGATTTGCTAGGAATTCCAGCAAAAGAAAAGAAAGGGACATAAATTCAAGGGATGATTGGCAAATAGCTGAAACTCTTTAGTACTGGAAAAGGTTTTAGGATCTACCAGTTAACTTAGTGACTCTGGAATTAGAGCATAGTAAACCCATTTTTCTCAGTAATGCTCTCTGAGGGCAGGGACTTCATCTTATTCTGCTTTATAGCCTTCTTACCACCTAGCAAAAGTCTTTGCATATAGTAAGTACTCAATAAACTTTGTAAATTGACTTCTGTAGGATCTTGCAGAGTCCCTTTGGTTATATTGTAAATAACGATTATAACTATTTAGTCTTTTAAAGGACAAAAATATAGGGGAGGGAAAAAAAAGTTTTTTTTTTTAACAGGTTTCCAGATAATCAAAATTTTACTGTCTTTGTATAAGTGGATTAGAAAACTTTTTTTTTTAATGCTTGAATAATACAGATAATTATCCTCACTACATTTTCAGTATTTCCTTGGGAAGACCCGGCAACAGTGAATGTTAAAAACTTGGGTTTCTTTTATTTGATGTTGGACACCCCCAGTATGTCCTCGGTACCAGCCACTCTGAGTGAGGGAGTCAAAGGGGACATAAAGAAATATTACAATTTTTTCTCTCTGAGAACCTGGGTCACTGTGACCCCCTAGATCCCAGTGATTGAAGAAGAGACGGTTTTTCCTTTTCCTTCCTTCTCTGGCATATTGCAAATGGTGTTGGGACCTAATGTTGTCAACTCAAATAGCAAATCTGAGTTGTTATTAGTGCAAAGATGCCCTGAGGGGGTAGGCAGTGTGGATGAAATCTGCAGAGAGTGTTATAGGGAAGTGTGTTTATAATTATAATGGGATTTAATGTACACTGGGACCAGATGATAGCAGCCATTTAAAAAGAGAAGCCTAATGAGAGAGGTCCCTTAATGACAGGCAGCAGGGCTCAGGTTATTAGAGAAGCTTCGTAGTGTTGTTCTGGATGGCACAAACCACGTGCCAGGTTTCATGGGGTTCAGAGCTCAGCATCAGGGTGAGACGCTATAGCCTTATCTGTCAGCAAGTGGGCATCTATTTTTTGCCCTTATGGGGGGGATTTAAATGTGGATAAGAACATTTCAAATCTAGTTCTTCCTTCTGGTCCTTTCTCTCCCTCAGGCCTCCCCATATTGCCGGGTGATGTGGGTGTTTGGGGAAATCTGCTTTGTTCTCCAGAAGAGAAAGAAAAAAAAGATGGCGAGGTTCAATTTCAAAACTAAAATTTTGTAGCTACCGAGGGGTGCGTTCTCAGTGTAGTGTGCATGAAATGAAGCCGCATGACTCCCATTACTGGTAATGGGAGTCCCACAGCTAAATCCCCGGGCACCATGCTGAAAATTAACCCCCAAGTCCTCGTTGGAAACCGGGGCTTTTAAAAAGCACTTCAGTACACTTGGAGGAGGGAAAAAAAAGAGCCCAATACTTACTTGAGCTGTTTAACTTTAAATAGTCGTCTGTTTAACTTTGAAGTTGTTTAACTTTCCAGAGTTGAGTTCATGGAGGCTATTTTACTGGGGGAATCTCAGAGCTAGGAACAAAATTAGGGGGTGCCTGCTGTCTGAAGGACCCTAGAGGTGCCAGTCTTCTCCAAGAGGGGTGAAGGTGGTTCTCTCTGCTGGGTATTTAAGGAGTCCTATTCATGTTTTCCTGGCTTAGTCAGGCACTTTGGGGAGATTACTAGGATGCTGGACTATCTAAACTATGTAAGGGTCCAAGTTGCCTTATTTCAAAGGGATTATCTGACATTCTCAGAAT
This sequence comes from Antechinus flavipes, assembly GCF_016432865.1. NCBI lineage: Eukaryota > Metazoa > Chordata > Mammalia > Dasyuromorphia > Dasyuridae > Antechinus > Antechinus flavipes. Next base: position 510,575,278 of record NC_067400.1, on the reverse strand, counting down.
CCTGTAGAGCATCTTCCCCTTGCTGAAATAGGAAAAAAACAAGAGATAAGTAATTTGAGTTTGGATCTTAACTCTGATCCTGACTAGCTCTGTGTCATTCACTGAGTCAGTTAACCTCTCTGAGCCTCAGTTTACCCATTTGTAGAATTATAATACTTGTGTCTATTTTTCTTGGGGTTTTGGATATTTTGTTGCTAACTTTTGTTTTTGTTTGCATTCTTGTTGTTTTTACAATATGGCTAATGTGGAAACATGTTTTTTGTAATTTCATATATGTAATGGGCATCATGTTTATTGCCTTCTTAATGGGGAAGGGAAGGGAGTGGAAGAAAGGAGAGAATTTCAAACTGAGAACTGAGTGACTTGACCAGGATCATACTTCCAAGACTTATGAGAGGCAGCACGTGAACACAGGCCTTTGTAATTCCAAGGACTGCTCCTGATATAACATGCTATGCTACTTCTTGATACTCAATAATTCAAGAATAACTACTTGAGAAGTGCCAGCTCTTTGAAGATTATCAGAAATTTTACTTCTCTAGATAAAGACATTTGAGCCTCATTTTTAACAACTTGACTGAACTCTGCTCACCAAAGTCTCTCTTGGGTACCAGTACTGGAACTTTAGGCAACATTTGGCACAGTAGATAGAGCACTAGACTTAGAACCAGGAAATCCATCTTCAGCCTCAGACACTTACTAGCTGGATGATCCTGGGCAAATCATTTAACCTTGTTTTCCTTATCTGTAAAAAAAGAAGGAAATAGCAAACTACTCCAGTATCTTTGCCAAGAAAATTCCAAATGGAGCCGCAAAGAGTCAGACATAACTGGAGCAACTCAATAACTGGATTTTAATGTGAATGTTTCCTGCCACTCTGCTTTCATTCAGCTATCACCCTACTCTTCACCATATTTTCTAATCAACTGAAGATGAACTGCTGCAAGATCAACAGAATATAAATAGTTAGTCCCATGCTTGGGAAAACCAAGAGTATTTGTTTACATGCTGAAAAGTTGGATGAACACAACTTCCATACAATTTTATAATGAGATAAACCTTGAAGTCACTAGTTTTTTAGGGAATTGGTGCTACTACAGAACTCTAGATCCAAGCTGCCTGATTCTCTCCCTTAGAAGAACAAAAGCCTGTTGGAATAGGCTGACCCTCTGGGTCAGACCCCAGAGCTGTGGTATATTTTTTCTGAGATCAGGCTATCCCTTTTGCCAGATCAACTAGTGCTTGGAAGAAAACAAGGAAAGTTTATTTCTCTTTCCCCTTATTTCCATGATTATAAGATTTCTTTAGTCACTTAGTTAAGCAACATGTTCATGGAGGACAGATCTTAGTAATGTGGCTCATGGAAAAGTGTGTCTTTCCCTCCACATTCTCCTTCATCATCCTGGATCTGAATCAGGTCACTATGAAAAGGCATATCAGTCCATTCCCACTACTAAAATACCTACCTAGAAAGCTTTAGTGAGGGTTTTAATGGTTGCTCCAGAACAGGGTTAAGGGAAGAGTGACTCAGGCAGAAAAAATGGCAATAGGCAAAGTGGAATAGTGAATAGAAAGTCAGAAAGACATGGATTGAACTCCCCAATTTAATGTATACTATCTGTGTAACCCTGAATAATTCACTTAATCTCTCAATGCTCCAGATTAGTAGTTGAAGGCAACATATCCTGAAGTGGTCAAGGAATGATATTAATGGACATACAATCAACTAATTAGAAGATGAGTTACATTTAACATATATATACATATCCAAAGCAGACAAAGTTCACACATCCGTCACTCAAGTTCAGGCCCTTATCACCTAGAGTCTCCTAATTTTTCCCCTTGCTTCAAGACTCCTTTCTCCAATCCATTCTCTACTAAACTACCATAATGATATTCCAAAAGCACCAGTCTGATAATATAATTATTCTGTTCAATAAACTCCAATAAGTCCATGTAGATTCCAAAGTCAATCAGTATTTCTCTTAATTTTCTATTTTTGTTCATTTTTAGAGTATGTAATTATTAGCACAATAGTTCATTAGGTATAAGCAAATATATATATGCATACACACAGAGATGTGTGTTTGTATGTGTGTATATGTTAGGGAGATATACTCCTAATTTTTTTATTACTACGGGTGCAAGCTCAACAAAGTTTTGAAATCATTACTCCAAATAATTCAGACACTAAGTCACAAAGCAAGTACAAACCTGCATTACTAGAAGTGGTTCCTCACCAGAAGGTCCCTACATCAATAAAATCACGTCTAGTTAAAAGAAAAAAGAAAGAAAAAGAATGCCCTATTTTTTTTAACCAATATCAAAGCATTTATTTGTGCCAAAGTTGCCATGTAGTTTCTTCGTGGGAGGCCATTGCTACCTTACTTTGTCTCCATTCTTCTATGGCTCATTTATTTACTTCAGAGAGAAGGGCTCTTGGTGAGAAGAGCTTGGAGGGGTTGATGTTAATTTTCACCTTGGAGCATGACGTGTTTATTAGAGAACGTGCACACTAAATGCAGCCAGCCTGGTTTCCTCATGTTAAGTAGCAGTCATGCCCAACTGGCTCTCCATGTACCATTACTCCAAGTGATTGAACCAATTTCTCCCTCTGCCATGAGTTTGAGTTGTAAATCTCTCAACCAGACAGGGAGGCAATGATGTGCTGCCTCTTGTGATTATTATTAAACTTTAAGATTAAATACATAAACCCAGGAAGAGGGGAAAAATTGGGGGAAGAGTCAGACATATAAGGCAGACTCCTCTTGACTTCCCTTCGTGCTATTCTGCATCTTTGCTCCAGAAAGAAGGGGACACATTCATATTTAATTAGATCTTGTAAAGCATTTCCATTCTAGTTTCGACTTATCTGTTGTGATATGGATTCACTGTTGACTTTTTGGATGCTGTGTAGAACAAGAAACCCCCAAAAGGAGTCATGTGGTTAGTTGGGTGATTACTCAACCATAGAGCATTACATCTGAAAAAGACCTTCTCAGTCATCTAATCTCCCCTGGTCATTTTACAAACAAGGGTACTACAGCTCAGAAAGATTAGGTAGCTAGCTGTGTGACTCACCCATGTAGCAAAACTAGAATAAGATTCCAGTTCTGCTAATTTCTACCCCTCTCAGTACTGCTGATCAGTGATCTCAAATAGAAAGGAGGCCATTGAACTGGGCATAAGAATCCCTGAAGGATGAAGGTTAGAAAACTACCTGTTGACATTATTCTATTGTATTTTTAATTTCTTTTTAAAAAATTAATATTATTTCTTTTTAAATATCCCCCAATTACATTTTAACCTATTATAGCCTACTCTGTAAATACAAATTACAGAAAAGATGCAGACAGGTACTGGTAGAGAGTTTCTTTAACTAAGAGTTCCAAGAAATAACAAATTCTATCTATATTTCATTTTACTCAACTGTTGAGGAAGAGCTGGGTTGCAATAATAGCCATAGAAAAACAAATAATGTACAAATAAATATTGTATAGCTTTACAAGTCTCATAATATCACTGAAATTTTTAACTTCTGAAAATAAGCTCAAAGAAAATTGTTGGTCTTATTCCTATCATATTAATTTCTTCATTTGTGGTTTAAGTGAGATTCATTCTTTTGAATCAGTATTAAATGTGTGTGTGTGAGAGAGAGAGAGAGAAAGACAGAGACAGACAGACAGACAGACAGAGAATATAATTTTAACTTTTAGGTGGAGTTTTTAAGAAATCACAATTCTTGCTGGAGATAAGACCACATAGAAAATGTGATACAGGAAATATAATTAAAATTTTTAAAAAGATCCCTGCATCAGAAATCAGTAGAACCGGATGTTCTAGATGTCCTTCCTTTTCCTTTTAAAATGTTTTATTGACACTCTTTAAAAAAACAATACTGTTATTTCCGAATGATTCTTCCATTCCAATAGAATCTTCCCTATTAACAAATAAGTACAGTCAAGCAAAATATATTGTCCATGTTTGAAAATGTCTGCCTCATTCTGTACCAATAGTTTACCACCTCCCTGTCAAAAGATTCTTTAAAGTCATCATTGATTGCTAAGTTACATAAATTATTGTGATCATCATTTGTTTTATTTTTCTGGTTCATAACTTGTTCTACAATAGCTCATACAATTCTCTGAGACTGTCTCTATACTGTCTCTACCACCATTACTCAGCATCCTATCTCTCTGTGAGATTCACACTATCAAAATTTATCTTCCAATCCAGATCTTGATGACTGTTATCTATCAATCCAAGTCCATTCTCCTTATATCCTCAATGAGTTCAGTCTTTGTTTCTACCCTAATTTCAATTCTCATATCAGGAGACTTCCATATACACAATGTTGCTCCTTCAAATCCCCCTTCTCAATCTACTTAATTCCTATGACCTTTACTCCATCTCATCTACACATGAAAATAGTTTCAGTTTTGATTATGTCATCACCCACAAATATTCTATTTCTATGTTTAAAGAAACCTCTGAATTTAATTTATCTGATTATAATATTTTATCATTTCATCTTTCTCTGAGCTTTATAACCACTAACCTTATTCTCGATCCTCACTGTGACCTCCATTTCATCATTCTACCTGCATTCATTGTGTTTCCCTATTTCAATTCCGTGGTCCACTCAATCAACCATACACTATCCTCTAGTCTCCATCCTTGCCTTTTTCCTCAATCATGCCTTACTAAAACCCTACCCCTAGATTATTCCCACCATCCACAGATTTTATAGCTACTTCCTTGTTACTAAATGAAGCTGGAGGATATCATGATACTGGACTGGGTCCACTACAAATTTATTTTCATCTGGGCTCTCACTACAGCAAGGCATTCATTCTTATAAGGGTAGGGTCAAATCAAATCATCTCTACCTCACCCAAAATAAGTAATTAAAATCTTATTTTCTAATGTGTATAAATGCATTTAGATTGAATCAAAGCAATCAGAGGCATTCCAATTAAAAGACTCTAATGAGCCATTGTAAAGTAAAGGAGTAAAGGTAAGCTTTGGTACTAAATGTTTATATTTTCCATCTTAGTAAGTATCCCTTTCTAAAAACTAATTGACTAGTGAAATAACTGATAATCTAGAAAATAAGCACTCTCTATTGGAAATATGGGCTATATAAAACCAGAAAAAAATTACCAACTATTTAGATCTCTTTCTTAGAATGCTGAAGGAATGTTGTCACTAAACTCTGACAGTCATCAGTTCAAGTGGGAGTTAGGGTAGTCACCTCAGATCATGTACTCACTTCCTCCCTAATTGTCACTGTTTACAATAGAAATTTTGAACCTTCTCATCTTTGCCCCTACTTCCTATTGCCCAACCTCCTAGCTGAGGACCTTACCTCATATTTCACAGAGAAAAATCAGATCATTTTCTGAGGACTCTTCCTTTCAACTCAAATACCTCCCCCATTATCTCCTTCATTCCTTTTGCAGATACAGGAAGGATTCTTCTTGCTTGGGTCAACCCCTCTACATGTTCTTTGGATCCTCACCGCTAACATCTTCTCCACATGATTGCCTCTACTATTATTCGCCTCCCTCTCTCTTATCTTTTATCTATCCCATTACTTCTGGCTCTTCCTCTGTTGTCTACAAGATGCCCACATCTTCCCTTTATTTTATTTAAAATGCACTTGATCCTATCATCCCAAGTAGTTGTAGTTCTATATTGTGGTTCTTTGTGCTAAACTTCACTGTTTCCTTCACTTCTTCTCCTCTGACACCATTTTAAACTCTCTATATTCTTAGTTTCTAATCCCACCATTCAACTGAAATTGCTTGGTACAAAGTTGCCAGTGATCTCTTAATTTCCAAATTTAATGACCCTTTTTCAATTCTCATCCTTCTTGATCTCCTTGTAGCGTTTCACAGTGCTGGATACTCTCTTCCTGGATACTTTCTGTCTGAGTTTTTGTGACTTCTCCTGCCTGTGTCACCACCTTATCTCAGTCTCTTTTGATGATTACCTCATCATACCCCCTACCTTTTGGGTGCTCCCCAAAACTCTGTCTCAACCTCTCTTCTCTTTTCATTCAGTATCATCTCACTTGGCAATCTCACCAGATCTCATCGATTCAGTTATTATCTTTGTGTAGATGATCCCCAGATCTCTCTCTCTCTATCCCTGTTAGAAATACACTCGACACTAAAAATTAAATATCGAAGAAAATTTATTAAAGAAGAATCTTAAGGAATTGTCTTAATGTTTCTGGCCAGAAGAGGGAAGAGGGGGCACTGAGCACAGAAACAGAAGAACCTTTATACTTGCTATTTTGGCATAGGCTCTCTCTTCAGAGAATGGATTGGTCCATTTCTTCTGGGTTACAATCTTTCTGATACACCTATTACATGTTTCCCCTAAATATGAATAAACATGTTCCCCCTCTCTTACCATCTATCTCATGGTCAAAAATGGTGAAAAACTCCTCATATAGGGTGTGTTGTTTAATATTCAATTAGCCTATTAAGCAGGAGCAATAATGATTTGGTTAAATCAGCTCACTAACCCCAATTAGTTTGGGTTAGATTGGCTATTATCTTAAGTTTGTGGTTTTCTCAAAACCACAAGACTCTTTCTGATTGGCTGAATCCACCTGTGCCCCCTCCCATTCCTTATTTGCTCAAGGCTTCTATTGATCACTTAATTGTTCTGTGCAATCTTAACCTTCCTTAACCTCTCACATTTTGAAAACCTCTTGGTCAGTGGTACCCCCCACACTATCTAGAAACTTGCAATACTTGCAAATACTTGGAAACGCAAATTTTCAGCATTTTTCACATTTCTCTGTGTACACTTATATACATTCACTCACACATATATATTTACTCACATATATTTACAGAACTTTAATCTTTATCCTGAGTAGAGATACCTTGAGACTTCAAAATCAACAAGTCCAAAACAGAATTCATCTTTCTTCCAAACTTCCCTACATCTCCACTCCATGTGTTTCATTTTCTGTACCTCATGCCTGTAATACTCTTTCCTTATTTCTGTCTTCTGGCTTCCTGCAATAACCTAATTCCACTTGCTTTAAGAAGACTTCCCAATATCCCTTTACTTCTGTTTTCTCTCAAGGTATCTCTTAAAAACTTTAGAATTGATAGTGTGATATGAGAGACATAGGCATAGGATAGTCTATCATCAGAGAAGGTGCTGTGCTCTATGAGCAAAGCAGAATTGAATTAATCCAAAAGAAACACAATATGTACAAAATTAGAGAAGCACCCCAACTGTTCATAGGGACTATTTGTGTGTGATCGATGGCTGAGCACTACAAGCTCATTTTGCTCTGAGCAGCCACGGTCAGACATATTATATCTCAACTTTAACATAGTGATGTCATTTTGGTCCTCTTTGAGTACAAAGGACAGCAATCACTTTCCATTTACAATAGGTGTGTGTGTGTGTGTGTAAATGTAAAAGTATCTTTTTTGATGTCTATTATAATTCATCTTCTTCACTCCTTCCTATTAAAAAAAAAAAAAAGAAAGATGAGTTAACAAAAGCTTTTGCAACAAACCAACATATTCAAGCAAAATGATTCCACATAGTGTTCATGCCCCAAAATGTTTATTTCTGCACTTCATTTCCAACGTCTTTGTTGGGAAGTGACTAACATACTTTATTAAAAGTCCTTTGGACATAAGATCAGTCTTTCAAAATTGCTTCCCTTTATAGCTTCTTATTTAAATATAAATTATTTTCCTGGTTCTTCCCATTTCACTCTGCATCGGTTCATACTACTCAGCGTTCTCTAAAATAGTCTCTTTCATAACTTTTTATGGTGCAATAATATTATTTTGTGTTCATATACTGCAATTTGTTCAAATATTCCTCCAACTGATTAAGAGGCAGCCTAAGGCACTCTCTTAGAGTCTAATTTTTTTGTTTTTCTTTTTTCCTCCCTTTTAGTCCCTTCTTCAGGCTCAGGAAATTTTGTTGTTGTTATTGTTGCTGTTGTCTTATTTATAATTATTTCCTCCTCAGTGTTGCCTTCCCTTTAAATCTACTCCACTCATCCACACATTTTTTCCCTTTTGAATTTGGTGAGTTTCTGTGTGTGTGTGTGTGTGTGTGTGTGTGTGTGTATGTGTGTGTGTGTGTGTGTGTGTGTACACATGCATCCACACATGTGCAATCCTCTTTGCCCATTTTAGAGAAGTGAGCTTCTTTTGATAACTTCCTTCATTTTATATAATTTTCATATGACACAATTATGAAAAAATTATTCATTTTAACCTTCCCTTTTCTTTCCTCTTGAAAACTCTCAGAACCAATCTACCCCAACATTTCAGTTTTTCTTACTTATCTTCCTTAATGTCCTTTAAAGATGTTAAGATTCTCAAGGACATTTGTTTCTTCCCCCTCTATTATAATGTTAACAATGCTTCATTAAATAGCTCTTACTTTTGTAGGTTTTTCTGAACACTTGTATTTATATTTTAAGTTTTTCCTCAGTTCTGCATCTTTCATCAGAAATCTTCTGTTCTATTAAAGATCCATATTTTCCCCTGTAGGATCATACTAAGCTTTTCAAGATAAATTATTCCTGATTATAAGCCTAGTTCTTCTGACTTTTAAAAATATTTTATTCTAAGATTAACTCTCTTTTGTGGTAGAAGTCACCAGTCTTGGATGATCCCAACTTTAGAATTTAGAACTTGAGCTGCTTCTTTCTTAATCTTTGTAGTACTTTTTCCTTTAATATGGGAGTTATGATTTTTTGGCTATGACAATCCTGAAACGTTTTGTTTGGGGATTTCTTTCAGATGATGTTCAGTGGATTATTTCTACCAACTTTAGCTCCTAGCACAAATAGATATGGGAAGTTTTCATTTATGATTTCTTGAATTGTTCTATCCAGGATCATGGTTTTCAGGGAGTCCAGTGATTCTTAAATTATTTCTCCTTGACCTGCTTTCTCAGTTTTATTTTTTTAATAACAGATAACTTACATTTTTCTTCTACTTTTTTTAGTCTTAAGTTTGTTCTAGTATATCTTCCTGTCTTAGAGAGTCATTGATTTCTATTTGGTCTATTCCAGTTTTTAGGTAGTTCATTTCTTAAGTAAGGTTTACATCTTTTTCTTCTAAGCTACTTGATCTCTATATAGTTCTTTTCTCCAGAGCTTTTACTTCATCATTTATATCTTCATTTATTCTAGATACTCATGGAATCCTTATAGAAAATTATTTTTTTCTTTGAACCTCCATTTATAGTTGCTGTGGACTGAGTTGTTCCTTTAATACTTTTAAAAAATAAGTTAGTTTTCTCTTTAGCATTAATTTATGAATTAGGATTCTGTGCTAAAATCAAGCTTTGTCCCATGATTCATTTTGGTGTCAGTGTTTGGCCCAACTTGCTGTCTTTTTTAATCCCCTGAATTCTTATGTTCACCTCTATGCCCTGGAAATAGCCTCCGACCCGGATCTTTGAGGTTTGGAGCTCTGGTATCTCAGAAAAAAGTATTCTGGAGAAAACAGGGTTAGGAGGATGAGGATCATATTTTATCTTTATCTAAGTCCTTAAATGTTCTGTTATCTATTTTATATCTCTAACAATCTTGTCTCAATGTTTTATTTCTATTATCTCTTATTTAGCTGTTTTGCATCTATCTTATCTAAGTCCTTAATAAATTTTCTGTTATCTATTTTATGTCTCTAACAATCTTGTCTCAATATTTTATTTCTATTATTTATCATCTCTTATTTAGTTATTAAGCATCTATCTCATCTTTCTAATCTACCATAAGTATATCTTATCTACATATTATCTAGCTAGCTTATTTATCAATCTTATCTGTAATCTCTTTCTCTTTTTCCCTACCATCTTACTTTTTTTCTTAAAGAGGAGGAGGGGGTAGCTTTATCCTTGTTGATTAATCTCTAATTGGCATGGCTAGCAGTTCTGATTGTGCGTAGGCATCTTGTTTTGCATTTCCTTACAGGCTTAAATTTTCTCTCCACAAACTTTGCTGCCAAATTTCAGAAGGGAGAAAATAACATCAATCTTAGCATCATTTGTATTTATTAATGATAACAGCTTGCATTTTTATAACACTTTCACTTACAATATCTCATTTGAGATATTTCAAAAAAAGGAAAAAAAGGATAGAGTAATAAAGTTCTATTATCCTAGAAAGTTGGATTTGGAGTCAATCAATAAATACTGATTAAATGCTTTCTATATACCAGGCACTGTGCTAAGTGCTGAGGATACCATGAAAGATAACTGATAGTTTCCTGCTCTCAAGGAGCTTACGACTTTATGGGAAATTCAACATGAAAAGAACTGTGTGGAAACTTTATAGAGAGGGGGTTCAGAAAAGAGTTCCTATAGAAGATGGGATTTTAACTGAGCTTGAAAAGATCCAGGGAAGCCAGGAATTAGGGATAGGGAAGGAGAGTCTTCATAGCATAAATGTGAAAATGCTTGCTATCAAGATAAGGAGTTTCTTATTTAAAGAATAGCAAGGAGAACTAGGTCAGAGAACTTGCAGGGAGAGAAGGAGAGTTGTGAAGTATAAGAAAACAGAGATTAGAAAAGAAGGGCTTTGAACACCCAATAGCAGGTTTTACATTTGATCTTGAAGACCAGAGGGAACCACTGAAGTTTATTGACTATGGGGAGATTGAATAGGAGTTTATTGAGTAAGTGTGACATAGTGAGACTTGCATTTTAGGAAAATCACTTTGACAATTGAGTGGAAAATGCCAGGGAGACATATGAGACAAGGAGACCAAACAAAAAGCTGTTCCAATAGTCAGGTGGTGGTGATAGTATTCAGAGAAGAAAAGGAGACATATAGAGAAGATGCTATGAAGATAGTGATGTGGTGTTATCAACAGGGATTGGTAACAGATTGGATATGAGGGTGAGAGAGAAAAGTAAGGTTTCTATGAATTAGGATGACCCGAGTTCAAATCCTGCCTCTGATATTTGCTAGTTATGACATTTAAGTTCTTTAAACCTCAGTTTTCTGTTGTGCACAATAGTGATAATCTCTAGAGTGCCTTCCTCATAGTATTATAGTGAGACTCTACCCCATATTATAAGGTAATCTGAAAAACGTAAAGCACTGTAGACATGTCTATAATTATTATTATTGTTATTATTATCATTTTATAGCGAAAAAATCAAACTGAGAGAGATCAAATGACTTTTCTTCCAGTTATTAAGTGGCACAATCTTGTAAATAAATTAAGCTAGGACTCAATTTTGATTCTCAAATACATTTTTTTTTGCTATCTACTAGGTTCCTCTCTCTCTTTTTTTTTTGCTATTACATATTAATGTTTGAGTGCTGTGTACAATGAAACTGAAAGACATGATACAAAATACTTATGTTCTAAAAAACAAGATTGATAAGCTTGGTCATGGGTTTTGTGACTGATTTGTTTTTTGTCTTTTTATCTCCAGAACTTTCCACAAAGGAAGAGCTTAAAAAAATGTTTGAATTGAATTTCACAATATAAGAGACATGAAGAATCATGCTTTCTTATAGGCCTAGGAAAAGGGAGGGAAACTTGGAGAAATATCAGGGGAATGTAGGCTGATGACAGATGACTCAATCTTGTTGATCTAACTCCTACCACTGCTATCGTGGAGTTTTCTGATGTAAGACATTGAATAAGATCAATTAAACAGTTGGATGTGTCACCATTACAATTTGGGGGACCCTGTTGAATTCCCATTCCTTTCTCAGGAACCTTTCAAGTGATGTCTTTTACTTATTAGCATTAATAAGAACACATATTAATGCTATCACATAGGCTATCTATGAGGAGCCTGAAGTTCAGAGTTTAAGTCCTTGCCTTGTCCAAACTCAGATGGGTAGGGAAGGAGTAGGATTGCAATTTTAATCATTGTACCATTTTAAATTGAAATTTTTTTGAGTTCCATACACATTAATTGAGTAATTTCTATGTGCATAACATATTCTTAAGACACAAAAAGTGGAACTCTTGAAAGTAAATGGTATGTCTGTGATTTCTTTGGAGATTTTTGGAGGTCAATGGGAATGGTCTTAATCTTAATTTAGATTCTGTGCTGGGGAGAAGATGGAGGAGGCAGTCAGTATTTCTCTGGAAATATTTGGCTGGAAAATTATTATCCAGTTGGAAGTGATGACTTGTCTTGAAATCTGTCTTTTTCACTAAGCAGTATGACCATAAGTGACAAATTTTGGACTACATCAGTTTTTAAAAACCAGATTTTTGCAGCAGCAATGGAACACGACTAAGGGAGTCAAGTATCACCCCTCCATCATTCCCTATTCTTAGTCCAATTTGACAGCAAGTAGGGAGAGGGCACTAGAGTTGTGGGAAAGATGATGGCCTATAACTCAGTCAGCAATCATTTTTCCCGTGTGAATATTGAAGATATTCAGTTAATTACTCTCATTCCCCTTGTATTTTCTTGGTGCACAGTGAACTGACCAAAGAAGTTTGTAAGTGGATAGAGGTTTTCAGATTTATTTGCTAAGAGTTACTAGACATACATACAGATTTAAATTCTTTCCCTAAATCCTGCTCAGGTACTGTTCTTTGCCAGGGCAGGGAGTGATGGAGGGAATGGGATCGATGGTGTATGAGAGGGAGAAGGAATCTGACATTTGTATTCTAGTTGAAGCTATGCCCACAAAAAAAACAAGCTCGGGCATATTCCACCAAGCTGCTAAGGCTTTGAAGATAGGCCAAACAGAAAGTCTGCATGTCTGTTGTCCAAGGACCAGCCTCACTCAAATTTTTTAAATGTATTTTTACATGCATTTCTAATCTGTCTCTCTCATCACAAACATGCAGTCCAGAAAAACAAATTTCCACATTGACCATACCCCAAAATGTATGTCTCTTTTTGAATATTAAGGTCATTTTCTTTCTCTAGCGTGAGATGAGTAGCATGTTTCATCATCATTTCTCTGGTCTTGTGGTTTGTCTTTGCACTAAACAGAGTTCTCAAATCTTTCAAAGTTGTTTTTTCTCTATAATTTTGTCATGTAAATTAATCTCCTAGTTCTGATCTCTTCTTTCTGCATCAATTCACAGAGGTTCTCCACTTTGCTCTAAAACTGTAAAAACTATAATATTTCATTATATTCATAATTTGCTTAGCCATTTTCTGAGAGGACAGCCCCTATTTTCTAATTATAGGCTTCTAAAAAAAAAACCTAAATGCTTATTACCCATTTGGCTTTAGGGTGGTTTAGTCACAGCCACTTTCAAAATTAATTAAAATTTTTGTTTAAATTTATTTATTCATTATAACATTTTTATTATATTATTTAATTGTTATCTATTATGTTATAAAATATTATTTCTTTAAATTTAATTTAAAATTAATTAATTAAGTTTTTATATTGCCTGAATTTCTTCTTCTAAGGAAATTTAGGATCCTGTGAAGTAGGTTATTATTAGCCCCATTTTATAATGAGCAAACTGAGACTCAGAGAAATTATTTGTCTAGGAAAATCAAACAGTTATGGAGCATCTGAAGTAGGATTTGAAGACAAGTCTCTCTGACTCTATGTCCAGCATTCTCTCCCGTTTGCCACTACACTGTCTAGATGATATTTCAACCCTGGCCTTTGCTTTTTGAAAGGAGCAGACAGTTCAATAATTATATTGGATTGCAGTGAATTTTGTTTTTAATTTTTAATTTTTAAAAAATCTACTTCTAACAAAAGATAAAATAATAAATAATAAATTCAAAATGAAGAGAAATTTAGTAAGGATGTAGGAAGGACTAGTGGATACCTTGCAAAATTCACAGCAGATATTGATCATTTTTGTGTTTCTTGGAGATGCTCAGAAGTAGGACATAGACACTTTGAAATGTTCTCCTCATAGGGGAATCTTTGCATGTATATGCATATGTAATTACATATGTCGAGGGGAGAGATTTCTTCATCATAGCTTTGACTTCTTATTAAAGGGGCTGAACCTTGATAGGCAGCTGTTATCCACACAACCTATGGGACTAAACCTATGCAGACTGAAGTCTCTAGCTTGAGCCCAAAATGGTAAATTGTAAAATGTATCAATAATATGCTTGCTGTATTTCAGGTAGAAGGGGAAACAAACTACCGCCTCCATTTTCTTGGAGCTATGTGATGGTAGAAAGAGGAGTGGCACCTGAGGACAGATTTCAAAGAAGGGCCCAATTTTCCTCTAAAACAATATAAGTACAGAAGGAATGATTGAGAAATCTATTTCTGACTACAGGTCTAAAAATTCTCCTTTGAGATTAGTTCCCCCCACAAATGTCCTAAGTATGAAAAAGGAATCTAATTAAAGGTTAAAATCCTTTCTTCCTTTACTATTTTTTTTTAAAGTAAAAGCAGTCTTTGTCTCAAGCCATTGGGACCTAAAGAAAAAGTCTAAATAAAAAATGGCTCTGGAGTGGAAAGATGACTATATTTGTCTTAGGACTTATCATATAGAGAAGTAGGTTGCTCATATTGCTATAGTACCTTCTTTCTACAAATACATTAATAATCCAAAAGTCTGTTGAGAGAACTCTTTTTAATAGTTTTAATATTTTATTTTTCTCCAATTACGTGGTTTTAAAAATAATAGTAGCTTTTTATCTTTCAAAATTCATGCAAAGATAGTTTTCAACATTCACCCTTACAAAAACTTGTGTTCCAAATTTTCCTCTCTCCCTCCTCCCTCCCCCCTAACTTCTGCAGCAAGTAATCCAGTATAGGTTACACATGTGCAATCATTCTAAAGATATTTCCACATTTATCATGCTGCACAAGAAAAATCAGATCAAAAAGGGAAAAATGAGGAAGAAAAAAAAAACAGCAAACAACAACAACAAAGGTGAAAATACTATGTTGTGATCCATAATCAGTCCCCCATTGTCCTCTCTCTGGATGCAGAGGCTCTCTCCATCACAAGTCTGCTGGAATTGGCTTGGGTCACCTCATTGTTGAAAAAAGCCACTTCATCACAGTTGATCATCAAATAATCTCATTGTTTCTGAATACAATGTTCTCCTGGTTCTACTCATTTCACTTAGCATCAGTTCATGTAAGTCTGTCCAGATCTGTTGATTTCTTATAGAACAATAATATTTCATTTCATTCATAAATCATAATTTATTCATCCATTCTCAACTGATGGAAATCGATTCACTTTTTAGTTTCTTGCCACTGCAAAAATTGGTGCTAAAAACATTTTTGCATATGTGGGTCCCTTTCCCCTTTTTATGATCTCTTTGGGACACAGGGCCAGGAGACACTGCTGGATCAAAGAGTGTGCACAGTTTCAGAGCACTTTGGGCATAAAAATTGTTCTTCAGAATGTTTGGATCAGTTGAGAGGACTTAACACTGAAATAGATTCTGATTCTTTAGTCTTTGAAAGTTGCTATAGGGGCAGCTAGTTGGCAAAGTGGATACCAATGCACAAACTGGAAAATACAGAGATTTCCATAATCCAGTATAATCTCTACAACCAGATGAATCCTACTCTTTGTCTCTGCCTAAGAAAGGAACTCCAGATCCTGTCCTTGAGTCCCCTGTATTCTTGATTGTTGAGAATTTTCCATATCTAACTGAGTTCAGTTAAAGTACCCTGCTCTCTGGGCATCTTCATGCCATATCTCTATTCTCTCCCTTTTTCCCTATATATCTGGGAAAAGTTATCACATTAGCACTACTATTTCTAGAAAGAACAAGTCACTAATTGCCTAATGGCTCTACTCACCATCGCTATAATTCTATGACCAAAACACCCCACTATGGCCATCCGTCCCCTATATGGGTGGGATTTTATTCTGGTAGACTATAAGTTCCTTGAAGATAGAGACTATTTCCATTTTTGTTTTATATCTCCAGTATAATATTCTTAGTATATAAAGTAAGTGCTTAAGAAGTGCTCAGTAAGCCTCTTTTAACTGAGGTATCATAAATATTTAAAACAGTAACATTTATTTAGGATTTTAATGTTTAAAAAGCCTTTCTCAAAACAATCCTATGATGTAAGTAATGTAATTATTATTATCATCATAACTCTAAAGGTGAAGAAACTGAGGTAGCAAGAGATTAAGTAATTGCCTAGCTAGTAGGAGTCAATAGTAGCTCTCCTGATTCCAAATGCAGTATTTTTTCTAGTATGCCATGTGTCACAACATACCTTTTCATCAAGAATGTTCCACAGAAAGAGAAAACAAAATTATTGCAATTTATTATATTTTATTTACTGTCCCTCCCCCCAAGAAAAGCTAACTGAGTGTTATAGAAAAAGGCAGATCCTTGGAGATGGATTAAAAGACTTGTTGAAGTTTTTTTCAAGATCATTGTTCCCTCCCTGGATGGAATGGGAGTTAGGTTTGAGCCCCCACTCTTTGCCAATCAGTACAATGGGATACTTTAACATTTCACAGCATAGGTTTTCTTTGCCAATTTGTATTCAAGAAAGTAAAAGGAAGAAAGGTTGATAATCTTGGTGGAGTGAAGAAAAAGCAACAACTGGGATAGTTCTGTATGTATATTTACTGGAGAATGGAAAGGCTAGATGAAAAGATAGCTGGGTTATTTAGTAGCTTATGAATGGGATGGGGAATGTCCCCAAAATGCATCTTGGCAAACTTACATAGAGTAATGGATTTGGAGTCAGGAAGAATTGTATCCAAATTATGCTTATGAAGCAATAACAACATGTTATTCAGTCTTTGTATATGTATATATACAATAACATTATAACTATATATATACATTCTCACAAACACTTCTATAATTATAACTATATACACTATAACTATATATATACTATAACTATGTATATGTAATAACTATAGACACATATATCAAACTATACACACACATTTGCCTTGATAATATAACTGTATCCATAGTTATATGATCACATGCAAATCCTTTAACTTTCTGAGTTTCAATTCTCTCCTCTGAAAAATGGGGATAATCAATGTTTGTAATACCTACTTCAAAAAAGTTATTGGGAGGTTTAAATGAGCAGATGAAAATAAGGTTCTTTACATAGTTTAATAATAATAATAGTCGCAATTACATAGGGCTGTAAGGTTCACAAAGGGCTTTAAAAACATTATCTCAGGCCATCCTCACAAAAATACTGGGAGGTAGATGCTATTACTATCCCTGTTTTAAAGTTGAGGAAAGTGAGGCAGACAGAGATTCAGTGACCTCCTGGAGATCACACTACCTAGCAAGTGTTGGAGGCCACATCTAAACTCAAATTTCCCTTTCTGCGGCCCACTGTTCCATCCATCACACCATTTATCTGCCTATAAAGCACTACACAAATACCACCAATTATTGTTATTATTGTGGCTCACAAAAATCTTTCTTTACAACAGCTCTGTGAGAAAGTGAGTCTGAGAGCCACCAGCCCTAGCTGCTACTCACAAATGACACCCCTATTGGGGTCTCTGTTGAGATATGGGCTAACCCAGGCTAATAAACTAGGGCTGGGAGGCTGCATCTAAGAGTTTATAGTGAGACAGAACTCAGGCTTCTGACAGCCCAGCTGGCCTGGGCCTCCCCAGGTTACCTCGATAAATTTTCACACAAAAGGAGAAATTTACTTCCGGTCGACTCAGTTTGGATAGTGCAAACTTTATAGCACAGCTAAGTGTGAACCCAGCCTTTGAACTGTCTTGTTTATATTTTCCTGGAACAATGTAGGTCTGGGCTGGTGGTCATGAAATAAAATCAGTCTCCCAAACAGCCCTGTGACCTCCCCACCAGCAAAAAGACCTATTTTTAGACTTTGCCCTTTGGCATTAGGCCTCATCTGCTAGCAGTCATAAAGGATTTAGGGGATGTGTGACTAGCTAATAGTTATATGTAGAGTGTCCAACCCTACCCCAGCCCCCTTTTTCCTCCCCATCTCTTAATTTAATTTCCTTCCTTCTCATTATTATCAGCCCTTTTCTCCACTTTCTCTCTTTCCTTCACTTAGAATTTTTCTTTCTTTTAAAATGTAATTTTAGTACTATGGAGAAAACTTTGACTTAAATATCTAACTGGACTTCACATAGAAGTTCCTGATGCCCATGAGAAAATTTGGACTGGTTGCTCCAACAGTCAAATTGTCCATTTAGTTCTTCAATGTCTCTTCGGGTTTGGGTGAGGAAAAGACAAAGCTCATTATCCCCAGAAAAACCTGACAATCCAGTAAAGATATCATCAAAACATTTTCAGTCTGAAGGACCTAATATTTCACTCATTGCAAAAAGAACTGGATTTACAGTCAGAAGGAATTGTGTTCCAATCCCAACTTTGAAAGCACAAGATTCAGAGTCAGAAAAGCCCAAATTTGGATACTGCTTTCGACATTTGCAGCTGTGTGACCCTGAACTAGTCATTTAACCGGTGTGTTATTGTAGTTGTGTTGCCTTTTTTTTTTCTCAATTCCCTCATCTGTAAAATGAGGGGGGTGCATCAGATGAGCTTCCTTCTTGGAACCATCCTAGGCTGTCTTACCCAGAGCTAGCACTCCTCACTCCCCACCTATCTGGCCCCCATGCTTCAGTGAGTGTACCCTTCTTTTCCAACTTTTCTTTATGAATTGTCTATCCTTCTAACTCCCCTCACACATCAACCTTATGGAATGTAAGTTCTTGCTTGTATTTTATCCCCAGAATTTAATATAGTGCCTGGCACATAGTAAGTGCTTAATAAATTATCTACTTACTTATTTACTTACCTATCTACATATTTATCTACCTGTACCTCTATCATTTATCTGCCTATCTACCATCTATCTATATATCCTATCATGGGTAGATCTCCCCTTTCCCTCCCCTTTTCTCTCTTCCCTCCCTCTGTCTCTGTCTCTCTATCTCTCTCTGTCTCTGTCTGCTACCTATGTGGCTGTTTTTTTGTCTATATGTCTATACATATCCCTGTCTGTCTTTCTGCTACATTTCTCTCCTTCCTTCTCTGTTTCTCTGTCTCTGTATAGCTGTCTCTCTCTCTGTGTATCTGCCTACCTATGTGGCTGGCTGTTTTGTCTCTCTGCCTGTTTATACATATCTCTGTCTTTCTGTCTACATTTCTCTGTGTCTGTGTGTGTGTCTTTGTGTCTCTGTGTCTGTCTACCTATGTGGCTGTTTTTTTCTGTCTATATATATCTCTGTCTGTCTTTCTGCTATATTTCTCTCTGTCTCTGTCTCTCTGTATTTCTGTCTCTTTGTGTCTCTGTCTGCCTACCTATGTGGCTGTCTGTTTTGTCTGTCCATCTGTCTATATATAGCTCTGGTTTTCTGTCTCTATTTCTCTCTCTCTCATCAGTCTGTCTTCCACCTTTAGATTCTATAAAGCAATAAATAAACAATGAAGAGTATTATCAATCCCATCTTATAGACAAGGAAACAGAGATCAAAAAGTCAAGTGACTTAATGGTTATACAGGGAGTTCATTAAAGACTCCTGACTGCTCTTCAGGTAAGTGAAGGAATGTTGAGTTCCCTTACCTTCATCTTATGGCTTCTGGGATAGACATGCCTACCCAGGCTCTGACTTACACATACTAGCATGGGATCCACCTCTCTGTGATTTGCATTTTAGCTTTAGTGCTGGTGCTGCTGTTGGTAGTGGATTCTGTTGGGACAATTTGTCTCTAATATTTTTCTTTATCTCCTCCTTCCTTTGCCTTGTTCTGCTGAGCTTATTGGGACCTCTTGTTTTTCAGTGGTTATTTCAGAGTCCCTTTGTGGGAAAAGAAGAGGAAGTAGGGGATAACCTACTCACTCAGGCTTCGCCCTCCAAAAGGAGGGATTGGAGGGAGGGTCTGAACAATTGGTTGGTGGGAAGCAGATGGGCAATTTGTGAGTTCAAACTCTAGGTCGTTTAAGCTCCTTACCTCTCCTGGCCCTGTTACTTCACAAACTGCCCTCAGCCCACCCCTGGGCAGGCCAAGACAAAGAATTTTCTCTGAGTGTTCTCTGAGTCAGGTCATTCTTTGCAGAAATAACTGCTCTATGTCTTGCATCAACTCTGGGAGCTCTTACTCATCAGAATACAATGATGACTGGAGTCTTTGTGGCCAGCAAAGCATAATAGCAACTAGGAAGCCCCATGACTTGGGGCAGGAGAGCTAAAACCAGGCGGGGTAGAGTGGGAGAAGTGAAAACTTCAGTCAAATTAGAAAAGAATAGCCACTCAGAGCTCGTCATTCAGGGATAATGGCCAAAAAGCTTGAAGGTATCTTATAGCTTCCCTCTCAATCAATTCCAGTAGCTTCCTATTGTCCTTAGGATAAAATATCATCTGTTTAAAACCCTTCACAACCTTTCACCAATCTGTCTTTCCAAGCTTAATTCCAATTCCAACCTTAATTTCCAAGGTTAATTGTTGCCTTCCATAGTCTGCCATCCAGCCAAAGTTGCTTTCTTTCTTTATTCTTACACATGATACTCCTCGTCCCATCTCTTTACCTTCCCCTGGCCATCTCCCACTCCTTTAATGCATTCCTTCATTACCTCCTTCTATAGAAGGTTTGCCACCCATAAACTTCTGTGTGACCTCAGCAAGGCATTTAATGTCTATAGACTTCAGGGTTTTTTTTTTCCTTTTTCAAAATAAGGAGGTTAGACTAGTTGATCTGAAAAGCTTTTTCCAGCCAGGATAGGAGCTTTGGCTCTGTGGTCCGATGATTTGGGCTGAAATCCCTGTTTCTGATGCTTGCTTTCCTGTTCCACCTTGCTCCATCTTGAAGATGCAGCTTAAACATCATCTTCTCCCTGAAGCCTTTGCTGACCTCCTCAAATGCTAGGTACTCTCTCTCTCAAACCACTCGTACCTATTTAACTACTTGGTATATTTTTCTATATAGTCTCGTTATATTCCTGCTGTATATGTATGTGTACTTGTTCCTTCATTAGTATGTAAGCTTGTTGAGATCTTTTAAGGATTGTTTCATGCTTGTATTTAGACCTCTAGCATCCAGCATTTATATCCCAAACCTAGCACCGAATAGGTGCTTAGTGTAGGTTAATGGACCAACCATATCATGTGTACTGTCAAGTCTCCTTCAGCTTCAACTTGATCATGATTACTCACATATTAGGCCTTTTATAAATGTTTGTAGAATGACTTGCCTAGCCAGGGCTGAAGCCAAGCTTGGGAACATCTAGGAAGTATCCAGCAAAAATGTTTCTAATGATATTTCTAATTTCTAATATTTATGAAAATATTTGGGTCATTCTAAACTGACTATGTAGACTGGGGTCTTGGGAGAGAAAAGCAAACGGTCTGGGAGAACTCGTATACATGTTAACATTAGGATTATGGGAATCATTGATCTAGAGACAGAACAAAGACCATCTAGTCTAACCATATCATTTACAGAAGGGGGAACTGAGGCTTTGAGGGGTTAAGGCTTGCCCAAGGTGGAACTGGAAAGCAAGCATCAGAAACAGGGATTTCAGCCCAAATCATCGGACCACAGAGCCAAAGCTCCTATCCTGGCTGGAAAAAGCTTTTCAGATCAACTAGTCTAACCTCCTTATTTTGAAAAAGGAAAAAAAAAAACCTAAAGTCTATAGATATTAAATGCCTTGCTGAGGTCACACAGAAGTTTATGGGTGGCAAACCAGGAACTAGACTCTAAATCCTCTGAGTTCCAGGCCAGGGCACTTACTTTTACCATTGAAAATTAATGAAATGATACAAATATCTATATAGAATTAGCCTTTTTCATTTCTAGTCCATAATTCCGAGATATCTAAGCTCCCTTCTAGCTGAGATTTTGACTTGTCTTGGTGTGGTTCTTCTGGATATAAATGAAGGGCTGAGTTCTCTGTCCACTTTCTTTTATTCATCTGAACCTTCAGTCATGGCCACAAGCTATGTCCTGAGTTATAGACTCATTTGCCCAAGCAAAGGGACTCTCTGAGACTTTGTTCCTTTCCTGGGAAAACAACACTGGGTCAGGATGAACAGTTCTTGGAAACAACCATTAGCATCTCCGGTGGAAGGAGGAAATGATACCCATCTCTGTGTTGGGGTTCAATAATTATTGAGGCCTTTTTGTTGAGGGCATGATCTATGTGAATACAGAAGTAGTTAGTGGGGGGTAAAGGGCTGTTACCTCTTCTGGGAAGGATGCTAGTAATTTTTGAAAGTCGTTTATGATTAAAATATAAAATAATAAAGTTTCTTTCTTAAGGCCTTGATCCCATCTGGTGACCAGACCCTCCTCACCTTCTCTTGTATCCCCTCAGCTAATTGACCATGTTAGCCTAGAACAAAGGCTTCAGCATCCACTGGATGGGCTCGAAGGAGAGCTATCTCAGCCTCCAATAACATTGCCATTTCTTCCAACCCCTACTGACCTCTAGTGGCTTCAAGGTGGAATTGACCTCTCTCAGGCTCTCCCTTGGGGCCATACAGGAAGAATCCTTTTATTAAAATAATGAGTGACTAACTAGTGAGTGTATCTAAACTTGAGGGTGGATGAGTGTATGTCTAAATGGCATGCTTATTCATGAGTGCATACTAGAAGTGTGTGTGTGTGTGTGTGTGTGTGTGTGTGAGTGTGTGGATTGGATGTAGTTGAGTGTGTGTAATGTGTGCTTAAGGATGTGCATTTGAAAAGAAAAAAATATTCATCTTGTACACTGCAATATGGACTCACCAAATGTTTCTTAAAATGGCATTTCTCGTTGCTCATGGAAAAAACCAATTCCACCAACTTAAAAAAAAGGATGTTCGTTTGAAGTATAGAATTCATTGTGCGTGTTGTGCATAAATTATATTCTTAGAGGGACAGTCCTCTCATTCTCCTTCCAGAGTTTCAGAGAAGGAAGTTCAGTCAATTAACAAACATTTATTAACTTCATACCATTTGCTGGTATCCTATCTCTTGGGTTGCAATGTTAGGGAAGTCATTCTGATGTCTCACCTCAGTCTTCTCTGAAACAGAAAAGTGACCTCTATTCCCATGGGAAAATCCATCAGTTTATCCCATCAGTCCCCGGAGGGAGAAAAGAAGGGAATAAAAATTTGTATAGCCTACATAACCAAGCACTGTGCTAAGCACTTTTTATAAATAGTCTCTCATTTGATTCTTGGAACAATATTAGCTCATTTCATTCTCTATCCTGAGAGATAATTGCTATTATTATCTCCATTTTACAATCCAGGAAACTTAGGCAGACATGGGTTAAGTGATTTGCCCAGAGTCTCACAGCTAGTATCTGAGGGTAGATTTGAATTCAGGCCTTTTTACTCTAGATCCAGCACTCTATCCATTGTACCACTCGATTGCCTCCATAAGCCATGGGAATTGCAGTCACAACTGGAGAGGGAGGTGTTGGGAGTATTTGGGGTAGCATTTTTCTGTGGCCAGGCAGGTTTTCCATTCTTCAGCACAGGTCAGACCAATTTTTGATTAAAGAGTTGGAAAGGAAAAGAGTCAGAGCCAGCACAGATAAATTAATTTCCAGCAGTTACATATGATTAAAACCATCCACTTCTCCTCATCTCCTGTCTATGTGTAATGTTCCTGAAAATGATTTCATCGGCGTGTGTTTCGGTTCCGTTTTTCTTCCTTAGAACTGTCTCTTTCTATAAGTTCACTGTTAATTGGTATGCCTACCCCCAGACAACCTTTCTGTCAGCCTGGGCAGTGAGCACAGACCTGTGAGGACCATCTCACGTTGGGCTTGTCTGGCAGTCCCCTTCCTAAACATCACTTCATGTGATGGAAGTTAGCAAACACATATAGCTCCCCAATAGACTAGAGAGAACTTTGCTGGAACCTCCAACCCAACTTGACTCTATTTTTGGTCTGGAGAGTGAGTGAGGGCCTTAGGAAAGGTACTCTCAAACCTTATAATGTGGTTTTTAGGGGTTTTAAGGGAGCATCTAGTCTAATCCTCTTATTTACAGATGAGGAAGCTGAGACCCATTGGGGTGACATTACTTGCCCAAGATAACATTAGTGTAAAATATATATATATATATATATATATATATATATATATATATATATATATATATATATATATGCTGTGTGTGTGTGTGTGTGTGTGTGTGTGTGTGTGTGTGTGTGTAGACCCCATTCAGCTAAACTCCATGTGGAGAGATGCCATCCAAACTACCCTGCTCCTGTTACATTAATAAGTTACATTAATAAGCAGAGCTGAACTTTAAACCTAGAATTTCCAACTCTAAATGTATGACTCAGACCATATTCCTCCCTTTTCCCCAACCATCCTTCTCTACTATATACTGATATGGATACATTGGCACACAATCAGAATTCTACCCCCGCATCTCCTTCTGTGTAAAAGTCCTCTTCCATCACGTCTTTAACGAACTTCACTTTGAAAGCCAAATTCTACTATTATCTTCCACAAAGGGTACCCCCAAACAATCCACTGGAGTGGGTCGCCAGAGATCTCTGCCAGAAAAGGCAGAGGAAGAAGGAAATGGGGTCAGCAATGTCAAATCAGGGATTGAGGGTGACTGGGGGTCCTTGAGAAAGGGATACCAGCTTGATGCCCTGAGACCCAAGACATCTTCTTTTCTTGTAACAGTGGCAACAGCCTCTTTAGACCAGGATAGCTGATTTAGTGGGAGTCCTATCTGCAAGTGGCCATTCCCTGTAGCACATGATACACCATGGCAGCTGGCCCCTGATGCCCTACCCTATTGCCTCCCCTTTTACCGAGAATGGTGATTTGAAAATAGCAGCATCTGATTTGCATGTTCTGCACTGAATTCAAATAGCATTTCTTTAATGTCAAAAGTCAGTCCCTATTGGTTTCCTTCTCCTACCCTTTTAGAGTGTTGAAGATGGGGCTATCCATCAAGACCTTGTCTTCATCCTTACCTTCCCATTCCCTCCACTAGTAGTAGTGGTGGGAAATGGTTTGGGACACAAGACGATAGCACAGCCTATGCTTTGTGACCACAATCTCCACTTCATGTGATGGAAGTAAATTCTTAGGGTCTCCTCAATCTTGTCCAACACCCCTTCCCCTTTCTAACTATAATAATCAGAATCTAAGAACTCAAGAACTTATGGATTTTGGGGGCTAGAGAAGCCACTTTTGGAGATAACCAATGGGATAAAGTGAAAATAAGATAATGGGAGTTTCTACTGACTAAGCATCCCCTGAGAAGTCCCTAAGAAAGTATAATGTACTAGATAAAAGGAAAATTGTATTACAGTCTGTTATGTCTCTGTTTCATGTGACCTTATATAAATCATATGATTTTTTTGGTCCTCAGTATTTTCAGTTATAAAATAAAGCAATTGGATGAAATGATCCCTAAGGTCCTTTATAAATCTAATAGGTTAAGTCTAAGAAAGTTTCTGTGTTCCTCTCCATGCACCTGGTACTTATTAGTCAACAAATATTTATTAAGCCCTTATTATGTGCCAACCATTGTGCAAGGCATTAGAAGTAAAAAGTCAAAAATGAAAATAGCCTTCTTCCCCTCCAAGGAGCTTATAATCAAGGAGATATCTCCACCAAGGATCACTTTATTTTGAATTCTATTCTAACAAAGGATAAAAGAGGCCCCTTTAAATTTTTTTCTTGTGAACCACAAATTTGAGTAGACTCTATGTGATATTACAGCCAGACTGAAAAAAGATAATAGATAGGCTAAACTAGTCCTATCTACCCAAATGCTTAGCTGTTGTTCAATCTTCTCCCTTACTCATTCCTCCTTACCTGTAACTTCTGCTCTATTCCCTGATGGGAGACCAGGTGATAGGGGAGAATGGAGGTGACACTAAAAACCCAACACTTTGTCTTAACATTTCCATGGATGTGGGAGTAACTTTCTAATTCTTAGGGAAAATACATGGAAGTAAAAAGAGGAAGAGAAAACAGGAGAAGAAAAGATGGAGGCTGCGATATCATGGGGAGTTGGCCAAGAGGCTATTCAGGGCGGAAAGGGAGAAGTCAGGTCCTCAGAAGAGAAACATTGTGGATCCTAGGACAATCATCAGCACTCCTTCCCTCCCAGGTGGCTATCATTGACTTTGTGCCAAGGAAGGGGAGGAGGGCCCAGGGAAAAGAGAAAGCAAAAAGAGCCCCAAAACAGAGAGAAGATGAGTAAGAGACCCAGCTGATGCAAATATTGACATAACCATTACCAGGGCGAATAAAACTCCCATTTGTGTTATGCAAGCGCTATATTCTTTGAATACTTCTGTCTTGAGGAATTCTTTATTTCGCCATAGAAGAAAAATGTTTTCATATTCTCTCCCGCCGCTCAGACCCAGAACCCAGCGAGGCCCTGTGCCCTTGAGAGCCATAATATTATTTGTTAACATTTTTATGATGCCAAATGGTCTGTGTGAGAATGGGCGCCATTCTTTAGCTGGGAAACCATATGGCACGGCGAGTAATAAATAAGGTATTGTGATAGTTAATGAACCTAATTGCCAGCAAAGGCTTTAATACAAAGCCTGTGCTGCTGAGAATTTAGCACTACATTAGAGATGCAGCAGAGCTCCCCTGACTTCTGAGGCTTAATTTAAGTTCTATATTGCAAACTCCAGAAAATAATTCCAAACCCTCCTGCTGGAAAAGCAACCTGCTGGTAGACTGTGATTATACCGAATTACTAAAATCGCAATCAATTTTATACACACAGTTAACCCTTAGTAGGAAGGACTCCCGGAGAGGTGAAGGGATTGGATCTGGTTGAAACTCAACTTGTAGCTCTGGGAAGATCAAAGTATTTGGGACTAGAAAGAGGGACAGTAACAGACCATCATCTAGGTAGGTGCAAGGGAAAGATGGGCCACAGACCACAGATTACGAATTTAGAGCTGGGAATAAATTTCAAGGTGAGCTAATGTAACGTCTTTAGTTTATAGATGAGGAAATTGAGGTTAAAGGACTAAGGAAACTGGGTCTCACAGTGTGATAGAGTCCTAGGTCTAGAGTCAGGAAGGCCTAAGTAAAAATCTGGCCTCGATGCTCATTAATTATGAGATTCTGGACAAGTCACAACCTCTGTTTGTTTCAGTTTCCTCACCTGTAATAGGATAATTATAGCACCTATCTTCCAGAGAATCAAATGAAATAGCATTTATAAAGTGCTTGGAATAATACCTGGCACGTAGTAGGTACTCTCTGCTTATTTCTTTTCTTTCTTGTTCAAGGTCACATAGATAGTGAGTGGTGAGCTGAAATTTGAACCGACGGACCCTCACTAAATCTAGTGCTCTCTCCCTCTTTATGTGAAGAGCAGGAGCTTGCTTGGACTCTCTCAGTTCAGACCTGCAGACAGAATGGTGGGCCTTGGCTCAAACTCCATCTCAAACGGCATTCCACCATCCCAAGAAGGAGCAAAAGCTGAACAGTTGTCACTTTTATTCCATAAGTCAAGGTTATTAACTAGAGAAGATCAAATCGTGGCAGCCAAATAACCTTGCACAGTGTAAAATGTAAATGCCGAACAGCTGGTGTCAAACTTTCAGTGGTGTTGGATTGAAAAGGGTCCCTGTGTGGGAGTGATGCTTTGTGGGGAGGAGGGGCAGGTGGGAAGGGCATTGGGACTGTTAGGAATTTAAAAACCTCTCAGAGGACCCAATCCTTTACCTCCTTGCCTTCTAGAAGGCCTCAAAGCCCAGGAGAATCAATTAACCAATCAATATTTATTAAGCACCTACTATGTGCTAGGTACTGGGGATATAAAAAGAGGCAAAATACAGTCTCTGGCCTCAAAAAGTTTACACTCTAAAGGGGGAGACAAGATGCAAACAAATAAATACAAAGCAAGCTACGGACAGGATAAATAGGAATTAATTGGGAAGGTTTCCAATAAAAGATAGAATTTTTGTTGGGACTTAAAAGAAGACATATGTGGACATCAGTAAACAAAAACCAAGGAAAGAGAGCATTCCAGGCCTGAGGAGAAGTCCTTGCAGATGGCACTCCAGATCTTTGGTCAGAGTAGGAAAGTGTGTGTACATGCACATGTCATATTTGTGACAGAGACTAGGTCTCTGTATGTTAGGGAGAAGAATGAGAGAAAGAGAGAGAATGATAGAGAAAAAATAAAACATAAGACAGAGGATGAGAGAAGGGAGAAGAGAGAGGGAGAGATTCCATTGAATTCCAGGGAAGGGAAGGAAAGGGAAGGGAAGGGAAGGAATAAAGGAAATATTCCCTTTAAGGTTGTATTTAGCATAGAGGATACTTAAAAGTTGAAAGACCTAGAATCCTGACTTTGCTTCTTGTAACTTTGGATAAGTCACTCACTACCTTAGGTCCTCAGTTTTCCTCATCTATATAAATAGGGAGAAAGGCCTGGATATTATCTAAAGTCCCTTCCAGTTCTGACATTCTGTCCTGGGAGATGGAATCCCATTCCTGAAGACTCTGCTCTATTCCAGACACCCACCCTTCTTCCCAGAATGATGTTCCCAAGAAAGAATAGATTTATGATCTCTGGTTTCTCCTATGGCAGTTCTCAGAACTCCTCTTTCCAAGGAGAAATCAGTGGAGGAGCATTCAATTTTTAATTTGTGACTTTCTCCAATACTCAAGTTTTCTGAATCTCAATTTCCTCATCTGTAAAATAAGAATAATAGCACTTGCACTACCTAGCTCATTGTGCTGTTGCTTTATAAACTGTAGAGTGATGTATATATGTAAACATGGACATTTGATTTATCATTATTAATTAGGCATATATTATATGCTTAACCTTGAGTTGGACACTGTGGATGTTTAGGGCAAGTTTAAGACATAGTGTGTGTCCTGGAGAAGCTTATCATATCTGACACGTGCTAGGCAAATTGATCATACTCAATTGAATTCAACAAGAGTTTATTAAATAATATGGGCCAGACATGGTTCCAAAAGCTGGGGATACAAGATCCCCTAAGGAGATTATATTCTAAAGGTATAAACAAAGTTATAAAGCAAATTCTCAGTCTACTGTTTTAAGGATTTCTTCATCCTGGAACAACTGTCTACGGTGTCCTTTGTCCCATTTCTCCATTGTTGAGCTCTTTTGGGGTCTCCATTTTGAGAATGGACCCATGCTGATGAGGAGTTATTCCCTTTCTGACTATGGTTCTGTCTCTGTGGACTCCATCCCCATAGATGGGATGGCATCCTCTCCATTCACTGCCCTCCTGCTCTTCATTTCATTTCCCTTTTAGAAAGTAAGTTCTCTGAGGATGGCAAATACTTTTCCTTTTGGTTTTGTCTTCTCATCCTCACATGTAGCAAGTGTTTAATATATGCTGTTCAAGCATTTCAGCTGTGTCTGACCCTTCATG
Source organism: Antechinus flavipes (assembly GCF_016432865.1). Taxonomy (NCBI): domain Eukaryota; kingdom Metazoa; phylum Chordata; class Mammalia; order Dasyuromorphia; family Dasyuridae; genus Antechinus; species Antechinus flavipes. The sequence continues at coordinate 510,545,992 of NC_067400.1, read as the reverse complement.
TTCCCATTTTGGAGTTTTCTTGGCAAAAACACTGGAGTGCTTTGTCATTTCCTTCTTCAGTTCATTTGACAGATGAGGACACTGAGGGAGACAGAATTAAATAACTTTTTTAGAATCACACTAGTTTAGCTAGTAAGTGTCTGAGGCCAGATTTGAACTCAGGAAGATTAGTCTTCATGATTCTACAACCCAGTGTTCTATCCACTTCAACACCTACCTTCTTGATGAATACATATCTGTTTCCTGTTGACTGCCTGCATTTAGAAGCATGTATCTCCCTGCAGTAAATAATATGATAATTCTCCATCTTTTACATCTGTGCACTAAAGGGAGACTTCAAGGACATGGACTTGACAGTGTTTTCTGTGTTAGCTTAGTTAGAATTATAATACTTATTAAGGATCTTAAGATCTTGAACTAGAAAGGATATTAGATCATTTTTTGGAGGCTAATCACCTTAGTTGACACATGAGAAAACTGAGGTCCTTGAAAAGATGAAGTACAAGGAAATCACCCCAAGAATCAAATCCAGATCTTGACTCTTAAATCCAATGTTCTTTCCATGAAACTTCACTTAATATTAATAACATTATATTTATTTTAATATGTTTTACTCTTTCATTCACTTTTTCACTAATTCACATTCATTTCTGCAGTTGATTTCAGTGCATGATGTTTTATTGTGCTTAGATGAGCATGTAAGTTAGATTTGAGAAGATTTTAGTTTAGAATGGGAAACTTCTCACAAACCCCCTTTCCCGCTGATGACTCTTTTGTGAGTTTTATCTGCTCGCATATACTGAACATTACAGTAAAATTGCAATATTACTTTCTCCTTTAGGTCTTCCTTCTCCACAGGTTAGACAAGTATCTTGTCACATACCCCAAAGAATTGTCCTGGAGGAACTTCCATCCTGGAGTTTTGCTTTCCTAACTGTGTGCCTCCCTCTCCTGGATCTCTATTTTAGGACAACCCCAGTCACCATATTTCACATCACTTCATCCCCTACTTTCCTTCTACCCATTCTACAATCTTTCCAACCAACCACCTTATGACTACTATTATAAAATTTCCTTAGGATCTCCAGTTCCAGAACTCACGTCCATTATCAAATCAACAGACATGGTCCCTGGATGTGCTGTGTCAACCTATTTCCCTCTGGTACTACTTATCATTAATGTAACCTTATGACCAAAGTGCCGTTCTGAGGGCAAATACATATTGTCTCTGCCATTGATATCTAAGCTCCAAGAGTACAGTTTTTGCCTTTGTATTTGTGTCTACAATGTTTTATGACAGTGCTTGGAATGTGAGGGATTTTTAAAAATAATTTTTTATTTTTATCTTATTTTAAAATAATAATAGCTTTTCATTTTTCAAAATACATGCAAAGATAGTTTTCAACATTCACTCTTTTTTAATTTGAGTTTTTGTTATTGGTCTTAATAAATCTACCTTTTTACACTGAGTACTTTGCTTGCACTTCTCATGCACTTTCACGATCAACTTTGTCTTATATTTATTTGTGTATGTGTCATTTTTTCTTTTTTATGTTAAGCATGGTAGAAATATACGTTAAATATAATGTATGCATACATATTTATATAATTATTGTGCTGCACAAGAAAAATCAAATCCATCACGTCCATCAGAATTGATCATTGTATAATCTTGTTGTTGCTGTGTATAATGATCTCCTGGTTCTGCTCATTTCACTTAGCATCAGTTCATGTAGGTCTCTCCAGGCCTCATTGAAATCATCCTGTTGCTGATTTTTTATAGAACAATACTATTCCATAACATTCATATGTCATAATTTATCCAGAATTGATAGGCATCCACTCAGTTTCCAGTTTCTTGCCACTGCAAAAATGGCTGCTACAAACATTTTTGCACATACGGGTCCCTTTCCCTCCTTTAAGATCTCTTTGGGATATAATCCCAGTAGAAACACTGCTGGATCAAAGGGTATGCACAATTTGATAACTTTTTGAGCACAGTTCCAAACTGTTCTCCAGAATGATTGGATTTTTTCACAGTTCCACCAACAATTCAATATTCATTCTTGCAAAACCTTGTGTTCCAAATTTTTCTCGCTCCCCACCTTCTCCTAGACAGCAAGTGATTCAATATAGGTTAAACATGTAATTCTTCTAAATATATTTCCACATTTATCATGCTGTACAAGAAAAATCAGATCAAAAGGGGGGAAAATGAAAAAGAAAAAAGCAAGTAAGCAAAGAACAATAACAACAACAACAACAATGAAAACACTATGTTGTGATCCACATTCAGTCTCCATAGTCCTTTTTTGGGATGCAGATGGCTCTTTCCATCACAAGTGTATTGGAATGCCTTGAAATCACTTCATTATTGTAAAGAACCAAGTCCATCATAGTTGATCATCACAAAATCTTGTTGTTGCCATGTATGGTGATCTCTTAGTTCTACTCACTTCACTTAGAATCAGGTCATGTAAGTTTGTCCAGGTTTTCCTGAGATCAGTTTGCTGATTTCTTACAGAACAATAATATTCCATTACATTCATATAGCATAACTTATTCAGCCATTTCCCAGCAGTGGGCATCCACTGTTACTGGCCACAACAACAAAAAAAAGATTGCTACAGACATTCTTGCACATGTGGGTTCTTTTCCCTTTTTATGTTCTCTTTCAGATACAGACTTAGTAAAGACATAATGGATCACAAGATATATACACAGTTTTATCGCTATTTGAGCATAGTTCCAAATTGTTCTCCAGAATGGTTTGAATCAGTTCACAGCTCCACTGATAATGTACCAGTGTTGGAATGTGATTTTTAATAAATTCTTTTTTATTCATTCATTTATAGATTTGTGCCCTAATAATTAGCCATAGCAATAGTATTGGAGGAATAATACACTAATGCAATAGTATGTAGATGAAATATACCAATAATATATAATAGTAATCAGACAACTGGGTAGTACAGTGGATAGAGTCCTGGACTTAGAATAAGGGAAATTACTATTTGTATAACCCTAGGCAAGCCACATAACCTTTCGGCCCTAGTTTCCCCATCTGTAAAATGGGAATAAAAATGCCTACCTCTTAAGGCTGTTGGGAGAGTCAAATGAGGTTAATATTTGTAATATGCTTTCCAAACTTTGAAGAGCTATATAAATGCTAGCTATTGTGCTTAGATAAAAAATATTTTCCCAATGTTCTTAAATCTCTTTTCTAGCTAAGCATTTTGATTGCCGAGATTATCTTCTACTTCATTTTTTAAAAAATCTCTTCTCCAATTCCCCCACCCCCAGACCACCTGTACCTTCTTATAACAGAGTTCTTTACCTAAAGGAGGCTGTTCACTAAATGTTGTTGACTGTGTGAAATTTTTATGTCTGTTTCCAACTTGGTCTTCAGCATTTGGGAAGAAAAGAGGGGGTAGAAGCAGAAGGTCCCATCATATCAAGTTTGTAGACTGGGAAACTGATTCCTATAAAAAAGAAAAATATACCAGAATTAGAAAAGTAACCTAGTTCTCCTAGTATAATCTGGAATTTCTGCTCATCCATGCTATCTCTCCCTATAAGACATGGCAAGATGATGGGTTAAATGGATAGGTGTCACCAATTAGGGACTACCTTCCTGCATTCCTTCTCTCCTTAAAATTTTACAATCAGAATCTGAAAGGTTCCGCTTTATTAGAAAAACCACATTTTAAAGGGAGACATTACAGCTCCCTTCCTGTAATTACCTAAAGGTGGAAAAGTAGAGATTTTTGACAAAGCCTAGAAGGAATCCCGTGACACTCATAGTGAAGATAATCAAAATTAGAGAAGATGATTGTACCAAAACAGTATTCTCATCAGCTCCATTTTTGTTTTCTTGAATCCATTTCCAAGTCGTGGAACACTACAATAGATAAAGAAGTGGAGATGAAGATGACCCAAAAAAAAAAAATGAAAAGGAACACAGTGGGAATGAGTGGGCTGAAGCATGTTAAAAACTAAGAATTACGCTGGAGATGTGGTGCGATGGGATGTCATTAGATAAATGTATGCTTGAATTTTAAAAAGGAAGGAGGCTGGTTCCATAGAAAGAACAAAAAGAAAACTAATGGGCAGCCCCTGCGCTCCAGTACTCTCCTCACAATGACTCAGTGGTACTGACCCTGACCCATTGGGTAAATCCCCTGTGAAAGGTTTATGGAAGACATGGACAGGGCAGGATCTGAAATTTATAATACCCACATGAGTGAGATCACAGATCCATTGGAGCTGTGGGATTCCTTCCCTATCTTCAACCCCTTCCTCAGGCAGCCAGTGGTCTTCAGTTGATTTCTTTCTCCTTGCAAAACAAAAACTTGATCTCTGGAAAGAATCTAATAGCAGTCTTTTATGCCTTACCATGAAATTTAAATCAATTATTTCTCCTAAGGGAATTTTTAAGCTTTTTATACTGTTATACAATGAAAGGCTTGTTCCTCTTTCCCCCAAACTCCATAATCCCTCCTCTAAATTTTTTAGCTTTATAGAGCTGATGGGCTAGAGGGATTTTCTGAGAAATAAGCAGCCTCTCCAAATCATTTCCTAAATAAATGTTTAACACATTGGCTCTATGAGAAAATAAATGCAGTATACATTTTAAGTTTAATCTTCATTATTAAAAGTTTTATCCATTATTTTCTTAAGACTAGACAATCAACAACACAACAAATCAAGTACTGATTTGTAACATTTATTGATTTCTGAGGTGTAAATGGTCAAGCTGAAAATTTAACAATTGACTCTTGGTAACCTGTATGAGAAGATTCCAAGCACCCCGTTAGTCACCATCTTGTGTGCCTAAATATAAGATTTGCCCTTTTTAGGGTATTAGTAGAACTTTGCTTCCACAGAGAATTCACAACTGGGGGACATTTTTTAATGGACCAGGATAAATTCAGAAGACTAATGCATTACCATTGGATGTGCCCTACACACACAAATATGGCAGTAGGAGTTAAGAACCAGTATGAGGCCTTGAGAGTATAAGCTTTAAGTTCTTCAAAGGCTGGGAGCCCAACTAATCTTAAATGAATATTGAAATTGCTAGGAGCCAGTACTCTGAAGCTCCTGAGGAAATGCCTCTTGAGAACCTGTGAAACAGTAATTTTGAGAGACATCTGCTATGAAGAGGAGAGGAATCCACATCGGAAGCTAATAGGGCAGGGTGATTGTGTCACAGCTCTGATACAAGTCATGTTCCTTTGGACATCTTCCCTTAACCTCTCTGAGGCTTCTTTCTACTTCATAACATAAGTATTGTAATACTTGCTAGAGGCATCTGGTGATATTTTCTATAAAGTGTTAGACTGAAGTAAGGAAGACCTGCATTCAAATCTGATTTTATACATTTGTTTATTGTATAACTCTGGTCAAGTCCCTTAATCCCTGTCTGCTTCAGTTTCCTCAACTATAAAATGGTGATAATAATATTGCCCTTTTCAGCCTGATTATGCTCATATAAGCTGAGTTAGAGGTTGAGGTGGAGTGTTGTGAGCATCAAATGAGTTAATATTTGCAAAGTACTTAGCACACTGCCTGGCACACAATAGATATTTAATAAATGTTTGTTTTCTTACTATTTCTTTTTGTAAATCTCACAACACTATATAAATGTGAATTACTGGGATTTATAAGTGGTACTCTTTGTAGTCCCGAGGTACAGAGTTGAGGTAACTTGGCAATAGTAGGATGGGATTGTGACCATACTCTCCCTTTTTCCTCTTAGCACTTTATCTATTAACAAAGTTGCCCACCCTGCTATATCTCTCCCACTTTGAGTCATAGAATCGTGCATTTTTGTTGAAGCCAGCCTCCTCATTCTTACAGATGAAAAGACTGAAAATGTGATACTGTAGTGTTTTTGAGTTCTTTTTCATATCTATTTAATTTCATTTTTATAATATTTATTATATTTTTCTCAATAGTATTTTATTTTTCCAAATATACATAAAAGTAATTTTTGATATTCATTTTTGTAAGATTTTGTGTTTCAATTTTTCTCCCTTCCCTCCCCAAGATAGTAAGAAATCTGATTTAAGTTATATAGGTACAGTCCTTTTAAACATATCTCCATATTTGAGAACACAAGTGTGACTACTGAGTGGTGGAGTGAGAGATATAAGTTCGTTAAAGGCTGGGAACACATATAATCTTAAATGAATGTTGAAATTGTTATGCAAGAAAAATCAGATCAAAAGGAAGAAAACCACAAGAAAGGAAAAGCAAGCAAATAAACAAATAAGCAGAAGTGAAAATACTATGCTTAGTTCATATTCAGTTTCTGTAGCTCTCTTTCTGGATGCAGATGGCATTTTCCATCCCAAGTCTATTGGAAATGTCATGAATCACCTCACTGCTAAGAAGAGCCAAGTTTATCATAGTTGATCATCACATAATCTTGCTATTACTTTGTACAATGTTCTCTTGATTCCGCTCACTTCACTCAACATCAGATCATGTAAGTCCAGGTTTTTCTGAAATAAGCCTGCTCAGCATTCCTTATAGAATAATAATATTCCATTACATTCATGTACCACATCTCATTCAGCCATTCCTCAATTGATGAGTATCCACTCAATTTCCAATTCTTTGCCACCACAAAAAGAGCTGCACATATTTTTTGCGCATGTGGGTCTTTTCCCTTCTTTTATGATCTATTTGGTATACAGACCCAGTAGTGACATAATTGAATCAAAGAGCATACATGACAAATGCTTTATATTGCATATACAAAGTATACTTTGTTCCAAATTCCTCTCCAGAATGGTTGAGTTGGTTTACAAGTCTACTAACAATGCATCAGTACCCAGTTTTCCTATTTCCCATCCAACACTCACCACTATTTTTTCCTATCATCTTAGTCAATCTGAGAGATATAAAGTGATACCTCAGAACTGAGACTATAAGAGTTTTAAAAAACTATAAAGCTTTAAGTATTTCAGGTAATGTATAGGAAAAAAACTGAACCTGCAGATTGGCTAAGATGACAGGAAAAGATAATGAAGAATGTTGGAGGGGATGTGGGAAAATTGGGACACTGATGCATTGTTGGTGGAGTTGTGAATGGATCCAACCATTCTGGAGAACACTTTGGAACTATACTCAAAAAGTTATCAAACTGTGCATACTCTTTGATCCAGCAGTGCTACTACTGGGCTCATACCCCAAAGAGATACTAAAGAAGGGAAAGGGAACTGTATGTGCCACAATGTTTGTGGCAGCCCTGTTTGTAGTGGCTAGAAGCTAGAAAATGAATGGATGCCCACCAATTGGAGAATGGCTGAATAAATTGTGGTATATGAATATTATGGAATATTATTGTTCTATAAGAAATGACCAGCAGGAGGATTTCAGAAAGGCCTGGAGAGATTTACATGAACTGATGCTGAGTGAAATGAGCAGAACCAGGAGA